>NW_024070213.1:42482673-42554561 GCF_014754425.2 Oryx dammah | reverse complement strand
AGCAGCAGCAGCAGCAGCAGCAGCAGCAGCAGCAGCAGCAGCAGCAGGGAGCCTGGCATTTCTCAGTGTACGTGAGGTTCTAAGGTGGAACAGTTAGTTCACTTTCTGTTCCCCACCAGCTCTGCGTCACAGCGGGTTCCCCGTCCCCGCCCCCGCGGCACCCCAGGGGCACCAGAGGACAGCGCGCTTCGTCTTGCATCTATCTACCGTCTGTCATCGAATCTACAAGCCAGGCAATTTTAAGAAAGAATAAAAATGCTGCCACGTGTATTACGAAATGCCAAACGATTGTAATACACCTCCGAATGACTACGGAGATCTTAAAACGTCCAAACAAGAGCTTATTCTAGGAACCAGTTTAGGCCGTGTTCTGCAAACAGCGCGGACGTTTAAACGCGAAACCACGGACTTCGCGTTCACTAGCCCTTCTCCGCTGAGTTTCGCTTTCAGTTCGCAGGAAACGAAAGCCTAGCGCCAGGGCTGGGGCGGGGACGGGGCGGGGACGGGGGTGTGGGCGGGGACAGAGATGCTGGTGCAAGGGCGCCCGTGCGCGGCGACCCAGAGGGCCAGAAGTAGGGGACCGAGGTGAGTAGGGAGGCGCGGGGACAGCCGGGGGGACCGAAGTGGGGGGACCGAAGTGGACGGACCGGGCGTCGCCCGCTGCGCCAGCCCCGCAGCCTCCTGGAGGGCCCCACACTGTGGCTGTACTTCCCCCGCATTCGACTGGGCAGCACGGGTCTGACGCTTGGCGGCTCTTAAGGCAAGTTTGGTGGTGAAGATAAGGCGGGGCTCTGCTCATTGCCTCGTGGATACTGATGGGATTTATTTGGGCTCCGCGGATTATAATAATGGTCTGTATTCGTTAATAGGTGTATTGGATCGATGCAGTTTCCCCACGCTGATGTACTGATTTAGACTTTTTAAAATTTTTTTTAAAAATTTTACTTTATTTTACTTTATATTACTGTATTGCTTTTGCCATACATCAACATGCATACGCCACGGGTGTACATGAGTTCCCAATCCTGAACCCCCCCCTCCCACCTCCTTCCCCATACCATCTCCTTGCATGACTTTAATTAAAGAAGAAACTGCAAAACTGTCTAAGTTTGTAAAAAAAATTCCAAAAAATGCAGACAAACCTGTGAGATAGAAATAAGGTTTCTTTTAATCCTCAACTCGCTATCATTTTATTGGGTACCTTGCCAGAAATTTTTATATGTACAACTCCAAAATTGCTCTGTAAATTTGCTTTCCCCCCACCTAACAGTATATTATGGACATCTTTCCACGGCAAGAGATACAGTCCACCTCATTTTAAAAACTGGTGAAAAATATGAGAGGTACGTCTTTCTATTTAAACACTTCATGGACGTTTAGGTTCTTTCCTGTTTTTACCGGTATGGATGATACAACAGTATCATTTATAGTCACAGTTGTGTGAATATATAAGCATATTTGTGGAAAGTTCCTATAAGTAGAATTGCTGGGTCAGTGGGCATACAAACTGAGAAATTTGAAAGATTTTGTTAAATTGTGCAAATCAGAATATTTTAGTCTGAATTTAGACCTTTAAACCTAAAACTCTATTCTATGACCCCTGAAAATCTGGACTTAAAAGTGTTTTGAAAATTAAAGCAGAGCCTTTACTTTCATGCTTTACAGCACTGAGGTAGCTATACTTTGAAATCATTGAAATAGGGGCACATATTTAAAATATTTCTTTTTGGTGGCTCAGACAGTGAAGAATCTTCCTTCCATGCAGGAGACCTGGGTTTGTTTGATCCCTGGGTTGGGAAGATCCCCTGGAGAAGGAAATGGCAACTCACTCCAGTATTCTCACCTGGAGAATTCCATGGACCTAGGAACCTGGTGGACTGCAGTTCACGGTGTCACAAAAGAGTCAGACATGACTGGGTCACAAAAGAGTCAGACATGACTGAGTGACTGACACATACTTTCCATTTGGTGTTACACTGTGAGGGTGAGGTGGGGGCTTCAGCCTGGACATTTAGGAGGTCTGCTGTGCTCATAGGAACCAGACAGGCCATCAGCTAAGAAGTACATGGCTTCATCCTGGTTTTTGGATTTCTATCAAGGAACTGGGGGAAAAAAAAAAAACCTTTAATTTTTTTTAACCAATAAAAATTTGGTGCACAGTATGGATGCTTTTATATTAAATATAGTGATGAGCTTGCAAAGAGGTTTCATCTGGAGTGTTCCAGTCTGTGTGCCCAGCGCATTACCGTTCCTGGAGCAGCACACACCAACGTGAAATGTGAGATCTAGATCTGTTGCCATGGTGGGTTGCGTTTGGAGTGTGAGCTGCCTCACATACAGTCCAGGCATGTAGGTTTTGTTCCTCTTTGGGCATTTAAGGACGGAGCTGGTTTTCCTTGCAGAGAGTCTAGTAGTGAGTGAAGAGCCCAGTTATAGCCCGGGGCCAGCCCAGGTTTCCTACGTCGAGTCTTAGGCTGTTTCTCTGAAGTCTCTGGTTGTTTCTGTGGCTGCAATGGTGGCTAGTCTAAGCCAGCTGTTTCTGTCCTTCACATTTCCCATTTATAAGCGTAAAAATTTTAGGAAGAGTGGGTTAAGTTAGTTTTGTTCTTTGGAACCTAAGATTTTATTAAATAGGAGACTATTTTTCAGAGCAATTTTAGGTTCACAGCAAAATTGAGTACACAGAGTTCCTATATACCTTCCGCCCCTCCAGCCTCCTCCACTGTAAATAGTTGTTACAATTTATGAACGTAGGTCATTATCATCCAAAGTCTGTGCTTTACATTAGGGTTCATTGTTTTGTGCATTCTATGAATTTTGACAAATGTATAATGGCATGTATCGACCATGTATCAGTCAGAATAGGAATAGTCTCACTGCCCTAAGAATCCTGTGTTGGAGCCCATTTTTCAGTCAGGCATTGAGTTTGAAAATTCAGCATCCTTAAAATATTCCTCAGAATATATCCATTCTCCTTTCCCCCATCACCACTTGCTTAGCTCACTTTCCCCATCCTTCTCAGATCTTTAAGTTTCGCTTTCCTCTCTTTTTTGCCCCACCTACCTGTCTCCTCTATGACTAGCTTTGACGTTTCCTGCCTTTCTCTGTTGACTTTTTGGGATCTGGCCTCTCACCTCTCCAGATGATACCTCTACTGGGTTTTACCGTCTTATTTTCAAGGCTGGCAGACTGCAGAGTAATCTCTCTGGAAAACAGCCTGATCCCTTCCTACTGTTTCATCAGATTTCCTTCGATGTGGTCTCAAAGTCCTAGGTTTTGCTCATGGAATTGTCAACCGCCATCATTTCTCTGTCAGTTTAACTTTTCTAGGCTGATCCTCATTAGAGGAATAACTGTTTATGACTATTGAAAATATTTACTAAGAAAAGAGAGAGTGTTACTGAGCCATTTAACATGAGCCTATTAATTATGCCACTTATATTTAGCAGTTTCCGAGCTTCTTATGTTCTCCTCCCTTCACCTTTTATAAAAGGATTGAGAAAAAATTGTAAAACTTCTCATTCCTAATTCACTAATTTTTTTGATCTTAAAATAGAAACACTATTGCTAACAAAGACTTCCTTAAAAGATTTTAAATCTTTGCCTTAAATGATTTATTGCTTATTTAAAATCATATTAATTATAAGAAATTAAGAAATTAGAGAAATAATCCAGGGAAAGACAAAAATGATTTGTAACCAATTGGAATTACCCTTTAATGACATTTTTGATATGTTTTGTCCCAGTCTTTTTTTCTCTGTGTGTGTAGTTATATTTGATAAAATTGAGTTCATACTATGTAATTTGTAAAAATTACAAAGAAAAAGAAAGAAAATAGGCTGTAAAAATGAATTTTGGTGAACAGTCTTCACATAGATCTTTGTATGTGTCTTTATTTCTTGAAGCCATAGTCCCAGAGCAGAGTCATGTTAACCAGTAGTCTTTCAGCTAAAAGTGTCAGGAACTCATTTCAGGCTAATTTTAAAAACAGGAGAGGGGGTTCTGAGTGGAGACCTCTGGGGGCAGGCATCTGGAGGCTGGGTTGGTCCAGGGCCTCAGCTGACCGTCTCGGGTCTCTGTTTCCTTCTCCGTCTCTTGGTTCTGTTACCTGTCATTGGCTCTTTTCCTTGGCTGGGGTTTTTTCTTCCTGTAGTGGGAAAGATGGTCTGATTTACAATCTTCTGGTCTAAAATCTCATCTAAGAAGTCTAAAGGCTGATTATTATCAGTCCTGATTGGGTCGCGTTTCCATTGATGAAACAGCCACCATGAGCCCTGTGAGGCCAGGCCTCTGAGCCAGGCAGTGGGTGTGGGCGCCAGGCAGTGGGTGTGGGCTCCACCCAGTCTTCATAGTCTAAAAGTTGAGAGTTTTTGTAAAGAAAAAGTGAGTCTGCTACCAAAAGGTGGGGTACTGGGCTGCAGAAATGACAGCTGTCCACTGGAGTCATTTTTGAGATTGTGGTGGGCTTTGCCGAGTGTGCGCCCAGGCTGACTGTGGTTGTCTACTCCTCGTGGCCATGTGTGGAGGAGGAGCTGCTGCTCTGCACCTAGCCTGTGTCTACACAGGTGACACCATGAGATCTTCACTGCTGACGCCTTAAATGGAAATAAAGCAGCCAGGAAATCATGCCCCTTTAGGGAGAGCAATACTGGAACTGAACTGAAAACAGTCTTCATGAAATGACTTGAAGGTAGCTGGTCTGCACACACACCTCTGTGCCAGTGGTCAGCCCCCTGAAACCCGAACTTGGTCAGTGCTTGTCCAGAATAGCCTCTCAGCCTTAATGTGCCCGTAGGCGCATTCACCTGGGAACCTTGTCAAAATGCAGGTTCCAGTCCTGCCTCTTTAACAGACTTCAGGTGGTGCTGATGCCACTGGTCCAGAGACCTGCCTTTCTAGTGACAAGGTGTTAGACAAGTGGTTGCCAATATTTCAGCAAAATGAAAGAAAACCTCCCCTTCAGAAAAGAATTATACTCTCAGTATCCATTAATTGAGAAAACACATTGGAAATTACTACATATTCAGAAAAGCTTTTACACCTTTTGGCAGAACACTAAAGGACTGAGTGTTAAACTCAATGTTTGGTTACAGGTGAGGCCATCTGCCTCTCGCCTGTGCTGAAATGCACTCCAATTTCAGCACATTGCTGGGGTTGAAGAACGGGAGGATCTTACAGCTGGTGTCCCCTGAGAACTGTTTAGATTCTCAACAAGGCTTTTAGTGTGGTTACTTCTTCAGTAGTTTCCAGTGAACAAACTGCAGGTGCTAAGTTCTGCAAACTACAGCATTAGGGTGTGTGTGTGTGTGTGTGTGTGTGTATTATTGTTTGAGTAGCCTTTTAATCACATAGTGTCTGCTATTCCATAATGTTTGAACATCTTATAGTAAGTTTGTGACAAAACCATTCCAAAATCTCTGATGAAGGATGGCAAAACTGTCTCGCTGTCTTTCTCTGACCTTACATTCTTCTGTGCTATAGTTACCTCCTGGACACATACTGAAGGGTGTGAACAAAACACTGTATGCCAGACTTGCCATATAATTTGTGGGTCCCCTAGTAAAGTAAGAACATGGGGCTCCTTATTAAACAATTGCGAAGAATTTCAAGACTGCAACAGGGGAGCGTTAAACCAAACCAGGCGCTTCTGAGTATGTCTTTGAAGCTACACGGGTTGTGTACTCATCAAGCCAGCCCTTGACTATGTCTGTGACTGCCAAACCATTCATAGCCTTCATCTTGTTTGTTCCACTGTTGATGACAACTGTATGACATTGACATTTAAAAAACTGCTTTTCCAGTCTATATATATTTTTCAATCAGACTTTTTAGGAGAGAATCTGACTGGACTCACCATTAACCCATCATGCTGTTTAAAATAGGCTCTGGTTGTTTCTGCCTGTTCAGATGCTCGGTATATATGATATAGAAGTAGCACATTTAAAATAATCACTCTTTATTTGATGTGTACAGCAGAATGTTATTCAGAAAATTTATTTCTAGAAACATATTTTCCAGAGCAGGTTGTCCTTAGGATTCATAGTTTAGGTAACTGTCAAAAGTCAAGCATTTGATTTCCAACCATTGAATTGAGTGACCATCTAAAGTCATCATTCAGACAAGAGTTTTTAACCTCCGCAAGTAGACCAGATCTTAAAAAGAGTGCTTGATTCATGTCTATAGTCTGTGATTTTTGAAGTTTGACAAGTGTGAACAAATTGTGTTTTTGGTGTTTGGTTTCTTTTCAGATTTTTTAATATTGTTTCTTATACCTGCAGTGAATAATGATTTATTCTTAATTTTTTGTAGATATTTTTGGAGTTTTTCCTCCTGATAATAACTGGTAAAACTGATGTTCTGGTTTAAATTCATCTACACAAGATCTGAAGTATTTGCAAAAAAAAAAAAAAATTGCAGATATGGTTTTTTTCTTGAAAGACTTGTGACTTAATTGGAATTACATAATTAAAATTTAAATACAATTCTTAGAGATTATTTTGTTTAATATGAGAAGTCTGACATACCAAACAATTTTGCAAAGTGTAGAATTGTTACAATCTAACTCTGTTATTCTAAATTACTTTAAAATTTAATAAAATTGCCTAAATAGCTTTGTAAATCAGCTATATTCTAATAAAAAATTTTCATAAAGTTGTAAGCCAAAAAAGATACAATATTGCCTGTAAGCTATTTAGCAAACTTATTCACTCTCTTTACTACAGGTATTTTCCATTTCTTTTCCTTTTTTAATATTTTAAAGTAATTTTATGCATATAATTAGTGGTCCAAACCATTCACTGTTGCAGCGTCTTTCTTTTGCAGTGAAAATTGTGCTTTAGTGTCTCAACATAGAAAGTGTATGAGATTCTCTACCCTAAGTTGTGTGGATCGTTTGCAACTGGATCTTCAGATATTAACAGTCAGTCCAGGTGACCCCCCTTTTCGGTCACACTGGTCACCTGGGTGGTCACCACAATGGCCATTCAACCATGTGCCAGTGCAGGGACACCGGAAGGGACACTGAGCTAGGCGCTTGGTGGTCGGCCTCTCAAAGGCTGAGGCCAAGGAGTGGATGCATCTTAGCTGAATAATAATAAAAGGGAAGCCATGCTCTGGTACTTCCTACCCCAACTGAAAAATGGAAGTCTTCATACAGGGTTTAGCGTGCGTTTGGATACAGTGCCACTTTCGTCCAGAGCTTTGTCTGTAGATGGGAACGACTGGTCTTTCTGTCAGATCTAGGGTTTGGTATTTTGTCTTTTACTATCTGTTCTTCAGTGTGTGCTCTGCTCTGCAGACTGTCTTCAGCCTATGTCTACCCGGTCATTCCCCTGCATCCCACTAGGGGGCGGGGCTGACACACCCACATGATTCCGCTTCTGCTTTGCTCGCTGGAGACAGTTCTGAGGGAATCTGCCTTTAAGTTTAGGGTTCTTCTTAATTAACTTAAGCAAACTGAGTGTCTTTGGGAAAAATCCTGGGAGTGATCTGTGATTCAGATTTGTCAGCAATAGGTCAGGTCTGCCTTCCCTGCTGGGCTGTGCAATGTGAATGACTCCTTCATACCCGGGTCAGACCTGTCTCTTCACGCCTGTGTCTCGTCTCCTCAGACTACTGCCCTTGACTCCAGGTTCTAATTAATTCATTAGCTCCTGCTGCTAAGTCGCTTCAGTCGTGTCCTACTCTGTGCGACCCCATATATGGCAACCCACTAGGCTCCAGCGTCCCTGGGATTCTCCAGGCAAGAACACTGGAGTTGGTTGCCATTTCCTTCAATGCATGAAAGTGAAAAGTGAAAGTGAAGTCGCTCAGTCGTGTCTGATCTTTGCCACCCCATGGACTGCAGCCTACCAGGCTCCTCCGTCCATGGGATTTTCAGGCAAGAGTACTGGAGTGGGTTGCCATTGCCTTCTCCGATTCAGTAGCTCAGTTCAGTTCAGTCCAGTTACTCAGTTGTGTCTGACTCTTTGCAACCCCATGAATAGAAGCACGCCAGGCCGCCTTGTCCATCACCAACTCCTGGAGTTCACCCAAACTCCTGTCCATCAAGTCTGTGATGCCATCCAGCCATCTCATCCTCTGTCGTCCCTTTCTCCTTCTGCCTCTAATCCGTCCTAGCGTCAGAGTCTTTTCCAGTGAATCAACTCTTCCCATGAGATGGCCAAAGTACTGGAGTTTCAGCTTTAGCATCAGTCTTTTCAAAGAACACTCAGGAATGATCTCCTTTAGAATGGACTGGTTGGATTTCCTTGCAGTCCAAGGGACTCTCAGGAGTCTTCTCCAACATCACAGTTCAAAAGCATCAGTTCTTCAGCGCTCAGCTTTCTTCACAGTCCAACTCTCACAACCATACATGACCACTGGAAAAACCATAGCCTTGACTAGACGGACCTTTGTTGGCAAAGTAATGTCTCTGCTTTTGAATATGCTATCTAGGTTGGTCATAACTTTCCTTGCAAGGAGTAAGTGTCTTTTAATTTCATGGCTGCAGTCACCATCTGCAATGATTTTGGAGCCCCTAAAAATAAAGTCAGACAGTTTCCACTGTTTCCCCGTCTATTTCCCATGAAGTGATGGGACCAGATGCCATGATCTTAGTTTTCTGAATGCTGAGCTTTAAGCCAACTTTTTCACTCTCCTCTTTCACTTTCATCAAGAGGCTCTTTAGTTCTTCTTCACTTTCTGCCATAAGGGTGGTGTCATCTGCATATCTGAGGTTATTGATATTTCTCCTGGCAATCTTGATTCCAGCTTGTGCTTCTTCCAGCCCAGCATTTCTCATGATGTATTCTGCATATAAGTTAAATAAGCAGGGTGACAGTATACAGCCTTGATGTACTCCGTTTTCTATTTGGAACCAGTCTGTTGTTCCATGTCCAGTTCTAATTGTTGCTTCCTGACCTGCCTATAGGTTTCTCAAGAGGCAGGTTAGGTGGTCTAGTATTCCCATCTCTTTCAGAATTTTCCACAGTTTATTGTGATCCACACAGTCAAAGGCTTTGGCATAGTCAATAAAGCAGAAATAGATGTTTTTCTGGAACTCTCTTGCTTTTTCCATGATCCAGCATGCCGGGGTCCAGCCCCGGTTGATCCAGGGAAATTCGAAGCGTGGATGGCGTAGGCGAGGAAAACTTGTTTATTAATATAATATTAGATTATGAAGAAATAGTGTAGTAGGAAAATTAAGTGGAGAAAGAATGCTGAATAACTTGGCTTACGGGGTAGGCCAATAAAGTTCCAGACAAGGAACTTGCACCATCTACGTTGGGCCACCGGCACCCACGTGAATATCAAAGGGTGCCCCACCTTAGGCTCCCTTTCTCGCGGGTCTTAAAAGCCAGGACAAGTAAGTAGACTTGGTGAGCCGCCCCGCTCCAGATGGGAATTCAGCCTGAAATTAGAGTAAAGAGGAGACACAGGGGAAACCAGTCCAGCGACTCGCCCCAGCCTTTATTGTCTAGAAAGGCCTTTTATATCTTTTTGATTGTACATAGAGATCAATGGGTAATACAAAATTATGCAGTGTTAGCAGCCGAGACTCTTATCAAAACCAGGCTTTTCTCTCTGCATACCTAGTTGTATACACAAGTCTTAGGTAATTTACATCATCTTCCAGCCAAAAGGGCCAGTTAACATTTTACAGCCTATTTTCTGATAAGGGTTTGTCAACCAGAAGACTTATTTGTGTTGATCTTCCGAAAGTCTGGTGCCACTCTCAGAAAGCACTAAATAAAGTTACATTCTTACATAGCAAAGATACAGCAACTTATAACAAGTAAAAGGAGTACAGTGATTTATAACAAAAGAAAAGTAATTAACTCAAAAGTTTAGTGTTGCTAACATCAAAACTACTATATATCTTTTTCCATATCCCATTTACATTGATTAACATCCTCCCAGGTGCCTAAAAGATAAAGAATATGGAGGTCTGGCAGCAATCATTGAGTCAACAGTGAAATCCATCACCAATATGATTTTTAGCTCTTTAGAAAAGGCTCTGTATCTTTAAGATGCTTTTAAGCTTCATGCCTCTCGCGGTTGGGGGGCTGTAAGCAATTCACAAGCTGTAAGAGGTCCGGGGGAACCTGTTGGGCAAGCTAGAGAGTTATCAGAGGGTGTTTAACTGAAACATCCCTTTCAAATGCAGAAGACTAAAGCCCTGATTTGACTTTTTCCAGAGAATATCAGAAGAGCAGAGTACAAAAGCCGGCAGATTTTTGTTTTTTTGGGGGTGCATGCTCAGGAAATTCCAGGGGGAAACCCTGAAGCCTGATCACGTCCTTCCATTTTGTCAGGTTTCCTTCCTCATGACCTTGTCACGGGCGGGATTCCTCACGCTGGCCCCCGCACCAGCAGATGTTGGCAATTTGATCTCTGGTTCCTCTGCCTTTTCTAAAACCAGCTTGAACATCTGGAAGTTCATGATTCAGGTTTTGCTGAAGCCTGGCTTGGAGAATTTTGAGCATTACTTGACTAGCGTGTGAGATGAGTGCAATTGTGTGGTAGTTTGAGCATTCTTTGGCATTGCCTTTCTTTGGGATTGGAATGAAAACTGACATTTTCCAGTCCTGTGGCCACTGTTGAGTTTTCCAGATTTGCTGGGATTCATTAGCTAGTGAATAATAAATAAATGTTTATGAACTCCTTTCCCCTAGCTGCAACGTTACTGGCAAGTACATGCTTTCGGCTTGTCTCTTCCCTCTGCTTCCCTGTTGGAGCTAATGGCCTTTTTGATCATAGTTATCCATTTAACAAGCTTTATCTCCCGTGCCCATTGATGCCTGAACAATGTAATATCTCATTTTCCTTGAGTTTGAATTACAAAAGAAATATTATATATTATCTTCTAAGAATTGTCCTTTGACTCAGCACTGTTTCTAAGATTTACCCTTTCAGGACATGTTCACTCAGGTGCAACTAAAGAGTATAATTTCACTGTGTACATTTATTACAGCCCACGTACTCATTCTTCTGCCTTTGGGCCAAGTGCTTGGATTGTTTCCACGTTTTTGCTGTACAAACAAGACTGATGTGAACTTTCTTGTGTATGTCTCCAGGGACACATGTAAGAATTTCTCTTTAGAATTTTTATTTATCTACATTCTTCCCAACACTTGGTTCAATCAGAATTTTTTTTTTTTTGGCTGCACTGAGCCTTGTTACATGAACCGTGAACTTCCAGATGTTCAAGCTGGTTTTAGAAAAGGCAGAAGAACCAGAGATCAAATTGCCAACATCCACTGGATCGTTGAAAAAGCAAGAGAGTTCCAGAAAAACATCTATTTCTGCTTTACTGACTATGCTTTATTGACTGTGTGGATCACAATAAACTGTGGAAAATTCTTCAAGAGATGGGAATACCAGACCACCTGACCTGCCTCTTGAGAAACCTATATGCAGGTCAGGAAGCAACAGTTAGAACTGGACATGGAACAACAGACTGGTTCCAAACAGGAAAAGAAGTACGTCAAGGCTTTATATTGTCACCCTGCTTATTTAACTTATATGCAGAGTACATCATGAGAAATGCTGGGCTGGAAGAAGCACAAGCTGGAATCAAGATTGCCTGGAGAAATATCAATAACCTCAGATATGCAGATGACACCACCCTTATGGCAGAAAGTGAAGAAGAACTAAAGAGCCTCTTGATGAAAGTGAAAGAGGAGAGTGAAAAAGTTGGCTTAAAGCTCAACATTCAGAAAACTAAGATCACGGCATCCGGTCTCATCACTTCATGGCAAACAGATGGGGAAACAGTGGAAACAGTGGCTGACTTTATTTTTCTGGGCTCCAAAATCACTGCAGATGGTGATTGTAGCCATGAAATTAAAAGACGCTTGCTCCTTGGAAGGAAAGTTATGACCAACCTAGATAGCATATTCAAAAGCAGAGACATTACTTTGCCAACAAAGGTCCATCTAGTCAAGGCTATGGTTTTTCCAGTGGTCATGTATGGTTGTGAGAGTTGGACTGTGAAGAAAGCTGAGTGCCAAAGAATTGATGCTTTTGAACTGTGGTGTTGGAGAAGACTCTTGAGAGTCCCTTGGGCTGCAAGGAGATCCAACCAGTCCATCCTAAAGGAGATCAGTCCTGGGTGTTCATTGGAAGGACTGATGTTGAAGCTGAAACTCCAATACTTTGGCCACGTGATGCGAAGAGCTGACTCATTGGAAAAGACCCTGGTGCTGAGAGGGATTGGGGGCAGGAGGAGAAGGGGACGACAGGATGAGATGGTTGGATGGCATCATCGACTCGATGGATGTGGGTTTGGGTGGACGTGTGCTGCAATTCATGGGGTCACAAAGTGTCGGACACGACTGGGCGACTGCACTGAACTGAAGCGAGCCCGTGGGTGGTGCACAGGCTTTCTCCAGCTGTGCAGTGCTGGCTCTAGAGCACGGGCTCAGTAGCTGTGTCATATGGGCTGAGTTGCCCTGTGGCGTGGGGGATCTTCCCTGGCCAGAGATTGAACCTGTGTCCCCTGCATTGGAAGGTATATTCTTAACCACTGGACCACCAGGGAAGTCGTCAGAATTCTTAACCGATGCCAGTTGAACAGTGTAAAATGGTACCTCATTATGGTCAAGGTTTGCAGTTCTCTGCCCACTAGCGACCATTAACTTTTTATAAAACTTCAAATTCTGGAACTCTACATATTTTCCAGTCCTGACTTGGATTCAGTTCTGCAGATTTGCTCAGAGTCCTTTGCACACAATTCCCACATGCTCCTCCCCCAACCATTGGGCTTCCCTGCACATCACCTGCCTTGCCCCAAAGTGTCCTTTATTTTACACCATACCCTTTCCTTCATAATCAACTCAGATCCAGACCCACTTTTCCCACAAAACTTGCCCTTGTGAACATCAGGGAATTTAGGTCACTTCATTTAAACACTGAGTCCTAATGGGCCTTTCAGCCAGTGGCTAAAGTGCAGATGGGTGCAAGGCGTTTAGCTACGTTTATTAATAACCTTAAGGGGGAGTTCCCTGGTGGTCCAGTGGTTAAGACTCTGTTCCCCATGAAGGGGCCTGGGTTCAATCCTGGTCAGGGAACTAGATCCTGTCCACTGCAACTAGGAGATCCCTCGTGCTACAGCTAAGATCCACCGCAGCCAAATAAATGTTTAAAACCAAACCCTTAACTTTGTACACTGTGACCTTGTAATTATATTTTTAAGAATCTCTCCCAAATACTGATTTAGCGACTGGTTGTATCTGATGGTCAGGTAAGTTAGAAAGCCACAGACTTATTTGCACCAGGATAGGGAAATGATCAGAGTTGGACACAACTGAAGCGACTTAGCAGCAGTAGCAGCAGCAGCAGCAGCAGCAGCAGCAGCATGGAAATGATGGTCACGAGTTTGCACAAGCTCTGCAAGATAAAGAACAGGGAAGTCTGGTGTGCTGCAAGCAGTCCATAGTGTCGCAAAGAGTTGGACACGACTGAGCGACTGAAGAACAAGGGAATGATTGAGCAAACAGTATGGGTTGTGGCCTCAGCTTAGAATCTGGGCAGGCCTGAGCCCTGAGCTGCTGGCAAAGCTGAAGCCCTTTCAGCAGAACTTCGTGAGATGAAAAGGCAGGAGGCAGTGGGAGGCCTGGGCGCGGATCCCACTTCCTTGTCAAGTCTGCCTGTAGACACGAGGGAATCTTTGTGCATGGATCGCTGTGTTGGGCAGTGCCCTGCAGACACCTGTGTGCACTCTGGGCAGGTACGGACAGGGTATGGTGCTTGGGACCTGTTCTGAGACTCCTGAGATTCCAAGCATACCTGGAGAGGATGCACAGGTAGCTGAAGTCTGTGCTGTCTGGAGAAAGTGGGTTCTGGTTCACATGACCTCGTTTACAGCTGTGGTTTTGTTGCATCTGTGACCTTTGGTTTGACTGAGGAAAAATCAGATAGGTAGAGAAAGATTTTATACCTAAAGATATTCCCTGTATTTTTTTTTTTTTTAAGTAATGGTAAATAATTGAAAACAACCAGATTATTCTACAATGTTTGTTGATATATTAGGAATCATTTTGAAATGGTTGATGATGTACTCCTTTTTCTATCTCATGTTACAACAATTTTCCCAAGTCATTTTAAGCGCTTTACAAATTTTCTTGTGTGCTGATATAGCAACAAAATTACAGGTCTCTGTCAGTGACCCGTGAACATGGAAGGGGAAAAGGAGAAAGCCCAGGGCAGAAAAGAATGTGTGATAAAGTTGATTATGTGACTGTGCATACATGGGTGTAGTGTTTGGGTTCCCAAGGACATTTGCCAGTCAGTGCTGGCTGAGCGATTGGCAAATGTCCTTGGGAACCCAAACACTATGCCTATGCGTGCACAGTCACATAATAAACCTTATCACACACTGATCCCAGGGGCGGAAGAGCCTGCTAGGCTGCAGTCCATGGGGTTGCGAAGAGTCAGACACAACTGAGTGGTTTCACTTTCATACATTGGAGAAGGAAATGGCAACCCACTCCAGTGTTCTTGCCTGGAGAATCCCAGGGACGGCGGAGCGTGGTGGGCTGGTGTCTATGGGGTCGCACAGAGTCAGACATGACTGAAGCGACTTAGCAGCAGCAGCAGCTGGCTGAGTGTTGGCATTTCTTGGTGGAGCCTGTTGAGAAGAAGAGTATATACTCTGTGTGTGTGTGTGTGTGTGTGTTGTCTAAGAAAACTCAATAGACTGAGGACCTGCTAATGACTTGCTCCTCCGTTGATGATGTCTTCCCAGCTGAGATGATCGTGGGAGAGGTGTGCTGGGGAGCACCCCTGGGAAGACACCAGGGCAGGGGGCAGGGAGAAGTGAGCACAGCAGGGTGGGCAAAGGGGGGACTTGAACTGCCAGACTCTGCAACAGAGGCCTCAGCTGATCCTGACGGGAACTCGGGACGGGTGACCCTTCAGAGCTGTCACACCTTCAGGCAGGTGGTAAGGCCCTCATGCCCCTCATTGTCCAACCCCTGGAGAGGGACTGGGCCAGCTGTCTTCACTGGGGTGAATTCCTCAGGGGCCTCAGTGAGGGGCTGTCGACCACCACACCCTTCGGCCTGGGGAAGGGCTTCTGTCCTGCCAGAGTCTGGGTGTTGCCACCTCCCACCACAGGCAACATAGCTGTTCCCACATCAGGGTACAATGAGCCAGGGACTGGGATGGTCCTTGCGCTGCACCCATGGGGCATCAACAGCACCCTGGCTTCCCCACTGAGGAACCAGGACAGGCTTCCTCGGGTCCAGCGTGCAGACAGCCTTCGGGCAGTGGCACTGATGGCCTCCAGGGATGGTTTGGGCCTGGGATTGAGCAGCAGGGAGACCCAGGTGTATGGCTTGGACCCTTGGTGAATATAGAGCCGTTTGCCTGAATAGAGAGCCCGGAGGTAGGGGGAGAGGTTGTGGCTGTGGGTCCTGATGAGGAGACCGTGGGGACGAGGGACCATGGGGACAGTGCTCACCGAGTTGTCGTTTCTCGCCCTAGAGCTTTGTGGCTGGTCTCCCCAGACACTGACCCTCTAAGACTGGCTGTTGGAAGTCAAAACTGGTCACACAGATGTTCTTCCTCTTCACAGAGGGCCTCCCAAGGCAAGCTCATGAGAGCTCTTCTGGGAAGTGAGGTCGAGCTGTCCTGAAGACGCCTGCAGCAGCTGTCGGTCCAGGGACCTTGGAGCAACCACTGATGGGTACGTGCCGGGACCCCCACCGATCCTGGCTATCTCCACGTTTCTTGGCAGAGCCCATTGAGGATAAGGCAGAGGAAGCCCAAGCCCACCAGCCAAGACCCCGCTTCTTCTCTTTTGTCTGCATAGAAATGCTTTGCTTGTCCACTGGACCCTGAAGCCATGGAGCCGTGCAGTCCATGAGGCCTGCTTTCTTGTGCCTCCACTTCGGCAGCCGTGAAGTGGGGACTGTTGAGCTCCTGAGCACATAGGCTTGTTGGGAAAAATGGGGACTGCTTTTCCCCGCACCAGGGGCTTCTGCTGAGTGGGGAGCAGACATCTGTGGCCCTGCTGGCCCAGATTCCTGGTTCTTGTTGCCCTAGCATGTACACCAGAGCCCTTTCCCCAGGAACTCTGAGAAAGTGGACTCCCTCTTAAATGACACACCTTGTAGGGTCTCCTGAGCACAGGGTGGGTGGGAGAGGGGAGGTTGGTGGTTAGTGGGTCAGAGAAATGCTCTCTTGGTTTTCCCACATCCACGGAGTTCCCTGTAGCTGGCAGCCTCTTGAGGTGAGTTTAGATGAGGTGGGTCCCCCAAGCTTTCTCTTGATTTCCTCCCACCGTGTGGTAGGGCCTGGGTAGGGCGTTTGCACCAGGGTCTGGAATAGATTGTCTGGGAGGGTGCCCTCGGCCCTGACCCCGTGGATGCCCACTGTGACCCAGCACTGTGCGGCAGCTGCCGGGCAGGGCTCCAAGCTCCCCCAGGTGCTGTCTGTAGTCTTCTCTTCCTCTGCTCTTACTGCTGCACTGTTACCAGTTTGACAGCGAGTGATGCCCCTCGTGGCAAATCTCCTTCCTGGACGGTGGAGACTTTGGCTGCTATTTCACTTTTCAGAGGCTGGTGTTTCTCTCTCATTTCCAATTTGGTTGCAAGCTCCTTAGTGAATTCTTTGTGCCCCTGGGAGTCCTTTGTAGGATTTCACGTCCTCATGAGGGCTGAGAAGAATGTTGGGTGTTTGCTGAGTTCCATGGAGGGCCTTTCTCTCAGTGTCTTCCCTCTGCTCCTTGCAGGCCCGGTCGGTTTACACAACATTGGACAGACATGCTGTCTTAACTCCCTGATCCAGGTGCTTGTTAGAAATGTGGGATTCGCCAAGATACTGAAGAGGTAGGACCATTGTTAAGGAAGATAAATGTGTGTATTGCTTTTTGTTTTCGTTTATTCTGTTATTCACAGTTATTTGGACTTGGAGAAGTCTTCTTTTAAAAGCTGCCAGAGAAGAGATCTTGTTTTGTACAGTCTGGACTATACATTGTAATCATCTAGGAAGTTTAAAAAAATATGAAATGCCTTTCCCATCCCAGATATTTGGTATCACTTGGGGTCTGGATGGGTTTCTAGGGTGGGGCCCAAGCATGGGTACTTTCCAGAAAACTCCCCAGATGATTCTAAAATGCAGGCAGACCGAGAACCACTGATTTGGTTAAAAGGAAGTTGGGGTAGTATCAGTGGGCGGGTCCATGAGTCTGTTGATTTTTCTCAAACAGCACACACACACACACACACACACACACACACACACACACAGAGTATATACACACACAGTACACACACTGTGAAAACCCTTCTTCTCAGTGGGTTCTGCCAAGAAGTGTTGAGGCTCAGCCAGCAGTGACTGAGTGAAACACCCTGCCAATGTGTGCATATTCACATAATACACGTCATCGCTCATTCTTTTCTGCCTTGAGCTTTCTCCTTTTCCCGTTTCATGGACACAGGAAGTTGCCCATAATTAAACAAATCATTGCCAGAATACACCGACGTTCCTTCCTGTGTCCCTCCCAGGACTAGACCTTACTTGCTGTTTCCCTCTGAAGGACTTCAGGCTGGGCATGTATTGTGGACCCAGGACCTAGTGCTCTTGCCCTTCGTCTTGGTGTGATTCTCGTGCAGGGTGGGGAGAGGGTGCCCCGTCTCGAGAGGACGCTCTATAGCTGATGTGCTGACATGGCTGCCCTCAGCCTTGTCTGTACATTTTAGTGATCTGGGAAATAAAAATTTTGATAAATGGGCCCCGGCCCCAGAAATCCTGATGTGGTCCATCTGCAGAGTGGCCCGGACATGGAGATCTTTGAAAGTTCTCCCAGGTAACTCTAGTGTGGCCCTGGCGTTGAGAACAGTTGGGACAGGGAGGTTCATGGCTCTTCTCACCCGGCAGGATAACGGTACCAGGCGGAGCTGAGGAGCAGAGGAGGAGTGTCCCCTTCCAGCTGCTCTTGCTGCTGGAGAAGATGCAGGACAGTCGGAAGAAGGCGGTGCAGCCCACGGAGCTGGCCTACTGTCTGCAGAAGTACAACATTCCGCGTAAGATGGTCCTCCCGCTCTGGCTCCTGGCCTGGTGCTCTGAGGGGAAGGGGAGCTCTTGGAGGGGTGAGGGGGAGGGAGCAGAAGAGAGGAGAGCGGAGGAAAGGAGGGGCCTGATGGCCCTTGAGTGCACAGGAAGGAAACCCTCCTTGTGTTGGAGGCCTGTGTGTGGATCTGAAATACCTTAAACAACCCTCATCTCGCAGGGACAGCATTTGTTTCGTTATTCATGTGTTTCTTTCGAACTCACTCTTTTCCTGCCTCTCAGTGGAGAAAGTCAGCCTAGGAGTCTCCTCAAAGCTGGTTCAGCTGCAGGTAAAGCATCCTAAAGAAACAGGATAAAGGATTTGTAAGGAGAAACCATGTTCTACGGAAGGAAACTCTTAAATAGCTTAGTTTTTTTTTTTTTTTTAAAAACAGACTCAAATGAAATATACATCACATACTATAAATTTAGTCATTTAAAAGTATACAATTCAGAGGTTTTTAGGATTTCACAGAGTTGTGGAATTATCATCACAGTCTAAATTTAGCAAATTTTTATCATCCCCCCAAAGAAATCCTCTACCCATTAATAATTGCTCCCCATTCTCCTTTGTCTTCTTCTAGGTTTCATATATCTAGCCCTTAGATCTAGACCCGTGTTTCATTTAGAGTTAAATTTTGTGAATGGGGTGAGGCAGGGGTCCGGCTTCAATCTTTTGTGCGTGGCATCCAGTTGTTTCAGGGCCACTTGTTGAAGGTACTACTCTTGCTCAGCTGGTCTAGCCTCTTTCCTTATTCCAGTGAGCATCCTCTCACTTCAGCCTGGCAGACTCCTCTCAGCCATCCTTGTGAGGCAGGCCTGGTGGTGATGATCTCTTAGCATTTCTCTGTCTGGGAAAGCCTGTGTCTCTCCTTCATTTCTGAAGGACAGCGTTCCTGGATGAAGTTCTGTTTCTTAGCAGTTTCTCCTTTCATCTCTCTGTATATACCTTCGTACTTTCTCATGGTCTGTAAAGTTTGTGCTGAGAATGTACTGATACCCTTACGAAGTGGGTTCCCTTGTGGATGACAGGCTTCTTTTCTCATACGGCTTTTAAGGTCTCTTTGATTAAAAGAAAATTATTTTTGGTTGCCCTGGGTCTTTGTTGCTTTGCATGGGCCGTTTCTCTAGTTTGGGGGAGTGGGGGCTACTTTTCCTTGCGGCGTGTGGGCTTCTCATTGTGGTGGCTTCCCTTGTTGCGGAGCACTGGCTCGAGGGCACGTGGGCTCAGCAATTGCAGCTCCCAGGCTCTGTTGCACAGGCTCAATGTTGTAGCCCATGGGCTTAGTTGCTCTGTGACTTGTGGGATCTTCCCAGACCAGCGCTCGAACCTGAGTCCTATCCACTGCACCACCAGGAATTCCTGTCTTTGACTTTTGACAGTATTATGATGTGTCTTAGAGAACAGCTGCTGCTGCCGCTGCTGCTAAGTTGCTTCAGTTGTGTCTGACTCTGTGCGACCCCATAGATGGCAGCCCACTAGACTCCCTTGTCCCTGGGATTCTCCAGGCAAGAACACTGGAGTGGGTTGTCATTTCCTTCTCCAGTGCATGAAAGTGAAAAGTGAAAGTGAAATCGCTCAGTCGTGCCTGACTCTTAGTGACCCCATGGACTGCAGCCTACCAGGCTCCTCCGTCCATGGAATTTTCCAGGCAAGAGTACTGGAGTGGGTTGCCACTGCCTTCTCCAGAGAACAGCTAGTTGAGAGGAATATGTTTGGGGACCAACAAGCTTCATGAACTTCAATGTCTGAATATCTCCCCGGATTTGGGACGTCCCAGCCACTGTTTCTCGAGATAAGTTTTCTACCCTTTCCCTTTTCATCTTCTGGGACGCCATCAAAGTGTAGGTTGTTTCCATGCATTGTAAGTTAGGTTGTTGATTTGAGATCTTTCTTGTTTTTTAACATAAGCATTTGTAGTCTGAGTTTTTCCTCCAGCTTTGCTTTCACTGCATCCCATAAATTTTGGTATGTTGTGTTTTTATTTTCATTTGTCTCTCAATATTCTCATTTTTTTCTGTTACACAACAAAGTGATTCAATATTTCTATACATTTCAAAATGAACACCATAGGTCTAATTACCATGGGTTACCACGCAAAGATATTACATAACTATTAACTCTGTTCCCCACACTGTACGTTTAATACCTGTGCTTCACTTATTTTGCTGCTGGAAGTTTGTGCCTCTTAATCTCCCTCACATATGTCTCTCCTCTCTCCATGTCACACTGGAGACTGCTCGGGTTCCTTTTCTATTGTTATTCAGTCGCTCAGTCATATCTGATTCTTTAGAGACTCGCATGGAGTGTAGCATACCAGGCTTCCCTGTCCTTCAGTATCTCCCAGAGTTTGCTCAAACTCATGTCCATTGAGTTGATGATGCTATCTAACCATCTCAACCTCTGTGGCCCCCTTCTCCTCCTGCTCTCAGTCTTTCCCAGCATCAGGGTCTTTTCCAATGAGTCAGCTCTTTGCATCAAGTGGCCAAATTACTGGAGCCTCAGCTTCAGCATCAGCCCTTCCAGTTAGGTTGTTTGTTTTCTTAGTGTTGAGTTTGAAGAGTTTTTTGTATATTTTGTGTCTTTTTAAAATATCTCTTTTGTAAATATTTTCTGTCAATCTTTAGTTTGCTTTCTCATGCTCCTGACAGAGCAGAAATTGTTAATTTTAATGAAGTCCAGCTTATCAGTTCTTTCTTTTATTGATTATACCTTGCTGTCATATCTAAGAAATAATCACCAAACCCAAGGTCGTGTAGATTTAGTCTTATATTATCTTTAGGAATTTTATTTACAGTTTTGCATTTTACATTTACGTCTGTTATCTATCTTATTCATTGTTTTCTTTTTTAGGATATAAGGTTTGTGTCCAGATTGGTTTTTTTCATGTGAATGTTCAGGTATTTTAGCAACATTTGGTGAAAACGCTGGTTTCTATTGTGAAAGAGCAATTGACAATTGTTTCAGCCAGTTCAGTGGTTCAGTGGCATCTGACTCTTTGTGACCCCATGGACTGCAGCATACCAGGCTTCCCTGTCCATCACCAACCCTCGGAACTTGCTTAAACTCATGTCCATTGAGTCGGTGACGCCATCCAACCATCTCATCCTCTGTCTTCCCCTTTTCCTCCTGTCTTCAGTCTTTCCCAAGATCTTTCAATCTTTTGACATTGTTAATTTTGATGTATTTTTGGGTTCTCTATTCTGTCCCATTGGTCTATTTTTCTATTCTTTTGTAATACCACTTTGTCTTGATAACTGAGGCTCTGTAGTTTGATATTATCTGATTTTATTTGATTTTTTCCTTCAGTACTATGTTGGCTATTCTGAGTCTTCTGCCTCTCCAGGTGAAGTTTGGAATAAGTTTATCAATATTCATGAAATAACTTTCTGGCATCTTGATGGGAGTTGCATTGAGTCTAGAGATCAGGTTAGGAGGAAGAACTGGCATGTTGACAATTTTTAGTCTTTGTATCCATGAACATGGACTATCTCTCCATTAGGTAGGTCTTTTGATTTTATTCATCAGTCTTTATAGCTTTTCTCATATCGATCTTATACATATTTGGTGAGATTTATATCTTAAGTATTTCATTTCATGTGCTCTAATATAAATTATATTGTGTTTGAAATTTAAAATCTCACTTGTTCATTGCTGACATATAAGAAAGTGATTGACTTTGGTATATTTGCCTTGTAGCCTGCAATCTAACCATAATCACTTATTAGTTCCAGGAGTTTTTGGTTATTTTGCATTTTCTATATGAATGATCATGTCATCTGCAAAGAAGGACATTCTTAAATCTTCCTTTCCAGTCAGTATACCCTTTATTTCCTTTTCTTATCTAATTGGCTAGGGTTTCCAATACAACATTGAAAAGGAGTGGTGAGAGGGAACTTTCTTGTTTATTTTCCTGATCTTGGAAGAAACACTGCTAGTTTCTCATGATTAAATGTGATGTTAGCTGTAGGTTTTTTGAAGATGTTCCTTATCAATCTTAGGAAGGTTCTGTCAGTTCTTAGTTGGCTGAGAGTTTTTATCATGAATGGGTTTTGGATTTTGGCAGATTATTTACTGTATCTATTAATGTACTCATGTGAATATTCTTTAGAGCCTGTTGATGTCATAGGTTCATGAATTGATTTCCAGTTGAACTAGTCTTGCATGCCTGGGATAAGTCTTGGTTGTGGTGTATAATTCTTTTTACACTTTTTGGATTCTATTTGCTAATATTATCTTATGGATTTTGAATCTGTGTTCATGTGAGATATTGATCTGTAGTTTTCTTTTATTGGAATGTTTTTGTCTGGCTTGGTATTAGGGTGAAGGTGATCTTATAGAATGAGTTGGGAAGTATTCTCTCTGCTTCTGTCTTATGAGGAGATTTGGGGGAATTGGAAGAATTCCTCCCATAAGTGTTCGGTTGAATTCATCAGTGAACCCAGTGGATCCTCTGTTCATTTTTCCTCATTCATTTTTCCTTTCATTCCTCAGACTTTATAACCTCCATTGACCTATTTGCAGGTTTGATGATTCCTTTGCCAACTCAGATATGCTCTTTATTTCTGGTGAGCACTTCTGTCCTTGTACTCTTCCAGTCAGGAATTTCGATTTGGTCTTTTACATATTTTTTTTTCTCTATTGATACTTTTTATTTGGTGAGACATTGTTTTCATTCTTTAGTTATTTTGGGTTTTTGGATGCTTTAGTTCTTTGAACATATAGTAGTAACTAATCTGAAGTCTTTGTCTAGTCCGATAACATCTGGGGCGTTTCAGTGAGTTTCTAGTGATGGCTTTTTTCCCTGTGTGTGCACCGTATTTCTGTTTCCTTGTGTGTCTTGTAATTTTTTGTTAGAAACTTGACACTTTAGATAATGTGACAACACTGAACGTCAGAAACCCCCACAGTGGGGTCTGTTCTTGCTGTTGTTTTCCCTGTGGCTGTTCGTTTAGTCTTTCCAAAACTGATTCTGTAACGTTTATATTCCCGGTAGTATGTGGCCATTGGAGTTTTTATATGGTTAGCTAAGTGTCAGGTAGTGATTGGCTAGAAATTTCTTTAAATGATTTGCACTTAACAAGTCTTCTAGTCTTTGCCAAGGGGCCCTGTGTGTTGGTTGGGTGCATCTTCAGAGCCCAGGCAGTTTATGATGCTTTGAGCCTTCATTTCATACTTGCACAGAACCTTAAAATCAGTCAGATGGAAGAGACCGGGGTCCTTTCGGGTCCTGGGCGTGAAATTGACCTTCCAGATCACCAGGAATATGTCAGAGCCTTTGAAAGTGTGAGGGCTTCCCTGGTGGCTCAGACCGTAAAGCGTCTGTCTGCAATGCAGAAGACGTGGGTTCGATCCCTGGGTTGGAAAGATCCCTTGGAGAAGGAAACAGCAGTCCACTCCAATACTCTTGCCTGGAAAATCCCATGGACGGAGGAGCCTGGTAGGCTACAGACCATGGAGTTGCAGAGTCAGACACGACTGAGTGACTTCACTTTCACTTTGAAAGTGTGCAGTGAACATCTTATTCCCTTTAAGATCTTTCCTTTGAGTTTCTGGCCAGGCTTTTCTTTCCTCAGCTGGCATGGTTGCTTTGCTGCTGCTGCTGCTGCTAAGTCGCTTCAGTCGTGTCCGACTCTGTGTGACTCCATAGATGGCAGCCCACTAGGCTGCTCTGTCCCTGGGATTCTCCAGGTAAGAGTACTAGAGTGGGTTGCCATTTCCTTCTCCAATGCATGAAAGTGAAAAGTGATAGTGAAGTCGCTCAGTCATGTCCAACTGCACTGTTTATTGTCGCTAAGCATTTTCCATAGACGCCCTGGGAATACTACAGGCTTTCAGCTCTGAGTCAGGTTAAATAACAACAACCTCCTTTAAATGGGCTTTTCCCTGGAGCTGCTGCAAACAGGTCAGATCTTGGGCATGCTCCTGGCCAGGGCTTTCCTAGGTGCCCAGTCTAGCCCTAGCCTGTCGCCTCTAGCAACTGCAAGGCTTCTCGTTTTCAAGGCTTCTGCAGAGCATTGAAGAGGGTGTGGAAACCAGCCAAGTTGAGAAAGCTGCAGTTCCTGCTCTACAATTTTTCTTGAATTCCTAAGATTTTTGTAAATTCTTGGTTTTGTTGCTTTTGTGGAGGAGTGGGTTTAGAGAGACCCTCTCTCTGCTGCCCCAGGTATAACTCATGTTTCTCTAGTTTTCCTAACAGTTTGTACGCCTGGGGAAGTCTTCTCTAAATTGTGAGTCCATAGATGTGAGTACGTGGATACTCACCTTCTGCTAGAATGTAGGTTTCCTGGGGACAGGAACTTTCTCTGGCTTCCGCAGTAACTGCATGTAGCAGGAGTGAAGGAAATTATAGGTTGGGCAGGGCCCCGGTGTTTCTCAGATGAATTGGGACTCCTGGTTCTGGAATGAGATGAGGCAGGACGTCTCTGCCTGTCAAGGTGACCTGACCCTCTTCAAGTCCTGTGCTGGCTCTGGGGAAGGCAGCCTGCTGAAAGAAATTCTCTGGAGACAGCATCAATTCAACCTGCTACTAGCCTGTTAATCCCTGTTTGGGGATTATTAGCTTGGAATTTGGATTGATTAACCATTCAGCTGGGCTTTCCGGGTGACTCAGATGGTAAAGAGTCTGCCTGCAAAGTAGGAGAACCCCGGTTCGATCCCTAGGTGGATGATCTAATAAGTAATGCTCACCGATTACGTGCCGGTTACTGAGTTGGCAAGGGAATTAGACTGACAGAGTCTTTGCCTCCATGGAGCTGACAATTGAGAGGAGAGACAAGCCAAAACAAAATAAAACCCCCAAACATTGAGTACAAATTGTGATAAGTATCACAAAGGAAATGGTGTTAACAGGTATGAATACTTAGTCTGGCAGCTGGGGCAGGAGGGCATGACCGGCATCCTGGGCCCTTACCCTGGGAGTTGCTTTTCTCTTTGGCCAGTGTTTGTCCAGCATGACGCTGCCCAGCTCTACCTCACAGTCTGGAACCTGATCAAGGACCAGATCACAGATGTGGACTTGGTAAGTCCTAGAACGGAGAGCTCAGAAAGGGAGGGTGCTGTCCTTGTGCACATGGAAACCAAGAGGAAACGTGCAGAACCACAGTTGTGCAGGGTGACCACTCTGACTTCTCTGCACCTTAGTGAGCAGGGGCGGGGGCAGCCGCTGTTTCTGGAGCTCTGTGTGGCACCTCCAGCTCTGGACGTGGCTGACCTGCTCACTCAGGCTCTCTCTGCCCCTCTTCCTCCTGCCCCCCCCCCTACCTTGCAGGTGGCAAGGCTGCAAGCCCTCTACACCATCCGCTTGAAGGAGTCCTTGGCCTGTCTTGAATGTACCGCAGAGATGGGCAGAAACAGCAGCATGCTGGCCCTCCCCCTGTCTGTCTTTGATATGCACTGGAAGCCCCTGAAAACACTGGTGAGATTCCTCCTGGGGAGTTTGCTATTCCCTGCAGCCCAATGTTGCAGCGCTCCCTTGCTTCTTTAATGCCCCCTTGGCTTTTAAAAACTAATTTCCATTTCCTAACCATGGATCTGGCTAAGTTCTCCTTTGATTTGCAGGAAAAAAAAGTCTCTCCTCTTGCTCCCCTTGTCCTTCCTGCTCAACAAGTAGATCCTCTCTGAGATCCTGGCATGTGCACCATGTGGGCTGATGACAGGGGGACTTGGGGAGAACCCTCATCTGTGGGGAGAGGGGTGACCCCAGGTGGAGTAACCATGGCTTTCCCTGCTCTCTGGGGCAGGAGGATGCCCTCCACTGTTTCTTCCAGCCCCAGGAGCTGTCCAGCACAGACAAGTGCTTCTGTGGGAGCTGTGGCAAGAAGACTCGCTGGAAACAGGTACTCGCTGCTGATCAGAGGCTTCCCTGGACCTTGGGGTGGGGGGTGGGGGCTCTTGGGGAGGGGGCACGCTGAGGGAGGAAATCCGCCTGGCTGGGTCCAGGATCCTGGGGCTTCTAATGCCCAGAGCTGTGGATGCGCTCCTGGGGGCCCATCACTGTGGGGGTGGGGAGGGCACAAGAGCCACACTCAGGCCCACCGTTGCCAGGGCTCAGGGAGCAGACTCCACAGTCCCCTACAGACCCCTGTGGAGCCCTGGGCTGCTCAAGCCTTCTGTGGGAGACCCAGCAGATTCTGAGGAGGGGTGCTGTTCCATTCCCTTCTTTTTGGGGAGGAAGAACATCCCGTTGGCCTTGGTGTTTCTTGGAATTGACCTGTTTCAAGTGCCTGGGACTCATCTCCATGGTGACTGTGTTTTTTCCAGGTCTTGACACTGACCCACCTGCCCCAAACACTGACCATCCACCTCATGAGATTCTCCATCAGAAACCTGCGGGCAGAAAAAGTCTGCCACTCCTTGTATTTCCCCCAGAGTCTGGATCTAACCAAGCTCCTTGAGACAGAGGGAGAGCCTTGCAGTGCTGAGGAGCAGGTGAGGGCCCTCGTGCTCCTTACACACACACGCACACACACACCCCCGCCACACACACACCCTGGCCTCATCAGAGTTCTGTCTCCCTCCCCACCCCTATCAGACACCACGTCCTTTGTCTGTCTTCTTCCCCTGAGCCGCCCAGCGTCACACACACCAGCGATGCGTTTTGGGTTTGGGGTGTCAGCCTCTCCTCTGTGGCTGAGCTCAGGACGCACAGGGAGGAACACTCACCAACGCTCAGTGTGATTTGCGGAAACATACTCATACATTCAAGAAACACTGATCTTTCAAATAAGGAGTTTAGAGTCTTCTCGAATAACAGCCATGGGGCTGTTAGCTTCACATTCCCACCTGCGTTGCTGTTGGCAGCTGCATTTCTGTTAAGACTCAGAAGACTTGATTTCTAATGGCTGGATTTGTGCTCAGCTATCTCCCAGCACTGACGGAAGGAACCATACTTCAGAACCTTCCTTTTACATAGGGTGTGCCACAGGTGACCCACATCCTGGGTGCTAAGCAGCACCAGCCTTGCTTCCTTCTCCTGACAGATTACACTCACCTTGGGGAAAAGAAAGCAGCCAGCACTTGGGGCCAAATTGATTTAGAGTCAAGTTGGATCCAGTTGTCTTGAGCTAGTAAGTTGTCGGGAGATTCTGAGAAGAGTGACATAAATGTCTTTTCTCCATAGGTTTAAAATCCTACATTTATTGCCGTATATACATGGGTCAATTTTTGGACTGTCTGTTTTGTTCCACTGGGCTGTTTACTATCCATGCTCTAGAACTATGGGTTTGTGTTTTTTTTGAAAATTGAGGTCTGACCATGGTGACTGTGTTTGAGTGGCTCCTATTATAACAGTGTTCCTTCCCTGTTTGGGGCATAGGATTCTGTTTTTTCCTTCTAGGTTCCTTATTTCCACTTGCACAGCCTACCTAATGAAGTATCTTAAAATTCTTTTACCTTGAAAAGACGTGTGAGGAATTATATAATGTCTCCCTATCTACCAACAGCCTAAACAGTTGTGCAGACTCACAACCAGTATTTCTTTACTTGCACCCCATCCTCTTCCTTCTCCAAACCTCTACTGGGTTATTTTGAAGCAAATCTCAGATGCCA
Organism: Oryx dammah; assembly: GCF_014754425.2. Lineage (NCBI taxonomy): Eukaryota > Metazoa > Chordata > Mammalia > Artiodactyla > Bovidae > Oryx > Oryx dammah. The sequence continues at coordinate 42,526,975 of NW_024070213.1, read as the reverse complement.
CGCGTGTCCTTTGCAAGTATTTCATTATGTCTGTCTGGGGCTTCCTCGGTGGCTCAGACGGTAAAGAGCTGGAGACCTGGGTTCAATCCCTGGGTCAGGAAGATCCCCTGGAGGAGGGCATGGCCACCACTGCAGTATTCTTGCCTGGAGAATCCCCATGGACCGAGGAGGCTGGCAGGCTACAGTCCATGAGGTCTCTAAGAGTTGGACATGACTGAGCGCACAGCACGTGTCTCTCTAAAGAAGAAGCACACTTTTTCCAAACATGACCAGTTCCATCTCATGATTATGTAATATCCTCTAATATCCAGTCGGTATGTGGATCTCCTTGACTGTCCTGTAAGATGTTTGCTGTGTTTGAATCTAGGTCCACATAAGGTCTACACTTGCATTTGCCTCGGTTTGCTCCCTCCCTCCCTTGGCCTTTCTTTTTTCCGTAGGTTCTGTTTCTTTGGTGTTCTCTCTCCTTTTCTTTTCCTTGAGATGCATTTGTTCGAAGGGTTTTGTGTACACCCAGAATTGGCTAGTGGTCTTGTTTGGTGCTTTCCTCTCTTCTCGTATTTCCTGTAAACTGATAGTTCCATCCAGAGTTTGCCCCAGCATAATTTAAAAACCCAGCATAATGTCCTCACTTGAAAATAGAGAATGATTTGAGCCCTCCCTTTTAGGGACTAAGCTTCATTCTGTCGACTAAAAAATATAGTTACAACCTGAAAGAAGAGAGTTGTTTTATTTGGTGGGAATGTTTAGGACTCAGAGTCCCAGAGACAGTATCTCAGTAGCTCTGAGAAAACTGCTCCAAGGAGGCAAGAGGGCAGTGAACCAGAGAGGTTGCTCAGTCGTGTCTGACTCTTTGCAACCCCATGGACTGTAGCTTACCAGGCTCCTCCACCCCTGGAATTTTCCAGGCAAGAGTACTGGAGTGGGTTGCCATTTCCTTCTCCAGGGGATCTTTGTAACCCAGGGATCAAACCCAGATCTCCTACATTGCAGGCAGATGCTTTACCAACTGAGCCACCAGGGAGTCAGGCTATATACAAGTTTGCAATGGAGGGAGCAGGCAGTCTGAACATCAAAGGTCAGGTATGAAGCTAAGGAGTTTGGCACTCTGTGTCTGGCTGCAAGCCTCTGGGCTTGAATTTACTCCTTCCATGTGCAGCTCAGCTACCTGAGCACCTCAGCCAATCCTGTTTCTTTGTTTGCCTGGCTTCTTGTACCCCCCACCCCCAACAGCAGTCACTGTGGGGTGGCAGCATCTGCTGGACCTCAGTTTTGGGGAGCCCTCATTCACATTTGGAGGTCAGAGATCGCTGGTGGCTGTGACATTTCTTGTTTATTAATAGGCAGAAGATATTTTCATTTCACAGTTTGTACCACCTTCATCCTGTCCCCTTCATAATCCCATTTCAGAGTCTCAGATAAGGGACATTATTTGACTGTATTGAGAAGAAAAGTACAATTTCTTGACTCTTGTGGAGATCTTGCTCAAAATGAAAACTCTCACCACTGTTCCCTTTTCACAGAGAATTGTCTCCTACCTAGCCTTTCTGAGACCAAAGGGAGCAGGGTTAATTACCCCAAACCTGGTGACTATGCTGGTCTTTCCCTTACCGTGATGCTGTCTTACTGATTCTGCTCTGCTTCACATCTGTCTCCTCCAGGCCTCTCTCCTGGGGCTTCTTTCTCTGTTTCTGGATCCTTTCCTGCCCATTTTTATTGGTATTTAGTTTTCATCACATTCCTTTTTCTTCCCATTGTTCAAATGTCTTCTCATTAGTTTTTGTGGTTTCGATCATCTGAAACTGAGGACTTCCGAGTCCCTGTCCCCTACCCAGGTCTCACTCTTGATCCCCAAACCAGGGTGTCCACCTCCGGCTGAGTCCTGAGAAACTCGCTGTCTTCATCCCCAGACACCTCTGTTCCATGTGTAACTTTATAGCACCAATGTCTTCCTGATTTCCAAGCCAAGAATCTGGGGTTCATCCTTGCAGTGCCCCCTGCTTACTCTTTCCCACCATATCCATCAGTTGCAGAGTGACTTACTGTTTTTCCTTGACTTTGCACAAATCTGTCCCCCACTTCCTCAGTACTGGAGTCAAAAGCTGGCACTTCAGAGCCAGGCAGGCTTGGGTGGAGGTCCCGCCTCTTGATGAGCTCTAAATCTGACGTGAGTTACTCTACTCCCTGAGCTCAGATTCCACGTCTGCAAAATGAGATTAATGCCGACACCCCGTGTACAGGTTCGCTGTGGATATTAAATGAAGTAGTGCATATGAATCACATTTATCTCTAAACATAGAATCCTATTTAGTCATTAGCTCTCATCAGATGCAAAATCCATTTCAGAATGCATCATGTTAGATGAAGGCATACCATATTGTCTTAATGAGCCTTGAATGTCTTGTTCTGAAGATGTATTATTGTTTTAAACAGTGGACCTTCAGGGAAGTCCCCATAGCATCTTTATAAAAAATTTTATTTATTTTGACTGTACTGGGTCTTTGTTGCTTTGCACTGGCTTTCTCTAGTTGTGGAGATTAGGGGCTACTCTTTATTGTGGTGAGGGGGCTGCTCATTGTGGTGGCTTCTCTTGATGCGGCTCGCAGGCTCTAGATGCGTGGGCTTCAGTAATTACAGCACCCGGGCTCAGCAGTTGTGGCTTGTGGTTAGATCTGCAGCATGTGGAATCTTCCCAGACCAGGGATCGAACCTGTGTCCCTTGCATTGGCAGTTGGATTCTTATCCACTGTGCCACCAGGGAAGTCCCTGAAGATGTATTATTAAGTGAGGTGCAAAGTGCTTCCTGCTTCTGATTCTTACACTTCTCATGAAAGGTGTGAAGGCAGTTTTCTCTCAGTGGCTAGACATATTTAGGCATATTTTTTATATACAGCGTAGATGTGTGAGCATGTCTGCAGTTAGTAAAATTGTCATCACGAGACTGCTAAAGGCACTGTAAAATCATAAAAAGCTGTAACTTTTAGCAAAGCAATAAATAATACAAATCTAACAAAGAACCAGAATAATAACGTTTAAGCTTGTTTTGAAGTAGTTCACTTGAACAAGTATGTCATAAAATATTTGAGTAATGGAATATTTGCTAATGGAAATATTCACTTTTCAAATTTTATATTATATATTATATAATATTATATATTTATATTATATATACATTTGTCTGTCACCTATCATATAACAGTTCCAGTATGCTATTAATATTATAGCACATAAATTATATATTTATGCTCATTATTTTTCTTACAGCATGTGAACCTTAGGTTTCTAAAGAAAAAAATTATAGACTCAGCATCTAGATAAGACTCTGTAATTGGTCAGGAGGAATAAGAAACATTTAATTCACAACGCAAAATAATTTTTTTCTTTGAGGGTGCTTTATGATGTAATATGTAGAAGAATATTGTATTTGAAAGTGAAAGTCGCTCAGTTGTGTCCGATTCTTTGTGACCCTGGCAAGAATACTGGAGTGGGTAGCTGTTCCCTTCTGCAGGAGATCTTCCTGACCCAGAAACTGGGGTCTCCTGCATTGCAGGTAGATTCTTTACCAGCTGAGCTCCCAGGAAATATTGTATTTAAATCATGGAAAAATAAAATATTAGTTCACTTTTGGGATTACAAAAAAGTAATGTTTGTGAAGACTCAGCCAAATGCTGGAAGTTAGCTGGTAATTATGTTTATAATGCTTGTTGTCATTTCGTGGTGCTTCTTGCGGGTGGTCAGTCTCTCACCATTTCTTCTGCTCTCAGCTGTGACTCTGCCTCACTTGGACTCTCAAGCCATTTTCATATCCCTTCACTTTGGTGTTCTCAAACACAAATCTGATGCTGCTGCTCCTCTGCGCAGAGCCTCCCAAGACTGCTGCTGCTGGGATGTTCTGACTCCTGACTTGGCCTCAGTGGCTCCCTGCACCCCTGCCCCCCTGCCCCATCCCTCAACCCCATCCCCCACCACCATCCCCCGGGGCGTGCTGCTGGACCTCCACAGATCCTTCAGGGTCAGTTTAAGCACATTGTCTCTGGGGAGCTTTCCTCAACTGCTCATTCCTTCCTGTTTTGGGGTAGAGACTGGTTCCCAGATTTATCTGTAAACCTGGTGTGAAACTTTGCTTTACGGCTGTGCTGTAATTAGGTATGAGCATCTTGTGGTCAGAGATGGTCTTCTGGGGCCGTGGGTGCACCAGTGCCTGGCAGAGAGGCACTGAGAAGCAGAGGGTCGGAAGAGGTGTGATAGGGGTCCCTTATCCTTGTGTCCTTCAGCGTGGAGGGCACTATGAGCTCTTTGCTGTGATCGCCCACGTGGGGAATGCTGACTACGGTCACTACTGTGCCTACATCCGGAGTTCTGAAGATGGAGAATGGTTCTGCTTCAACGACTCCAATGTTTGTTGGGTGAGAAGCGTCCTCCCAAACTGCCTCTTGCCCTGGGTTCTCCATCTCTAATGGATTCTCAGCCAGGACTGGAAGGCCATTGGGACCCAGACACACTGAGGTCCTGTTTTCTGTGGCGGGGGGACCTTTGTGAAATTTGAAGCCCTTTACTGCATGGAGCCCCGTCTGGTTCACAGCTCTGCTACAGTCTGCTTAGCCTAGTGTCCCGGTTTCTGGAATTCTCAGCTCAGGGCCCTGCAAGCTTGTGCTCTGGGCTAACCTATGAAGGCAAGAAGCTCTAGAAAGAGTTACAAAATCTGGGCCCGGCATAACCAAGTGTAGACAATGCACTCGGGACTCCGTGTGCCAAGCGCCTATCACTGGGTGGTCGGGCCTGGGAGTAGTCAGACTGGTCTTTCTAGGGGAGTGAGGGCAGCTGGCAGCACCATCACTCTCAGGCCACTTAACCTGGTTTGTCTTTGTCCTTGCAGGTGTCCTGGAAAGACGTCCAGTGTACCTATGGAAATCACAGCTACCGCTGGTGAGGAGGGCTGGGTGGTGGGTCCCAGGGCACTGGGATGCCCAGCTCACTCAGGGCATCTGTTGCTATAGGAAAGGGCTGCCACTCAACTTTGGAGGCCCAGAGAATATGCTCAGCCTTGTTTTTAAGCCCCATCCACTGCACTGCTCCTCTCCTAGTTTATTTTTTAAATTTTTTTCATAGATAAAGGTTTGAAATTACATATGTATTTTTAAATTAATTTAAAAAATTTTTGTGAGTGCTGTGTCTTCGTTGCTTTCTCTAGCTGTGGCGAGCGGGGGCTCTTTGTTGCAGGTGTGCAAGCTTCTGACTGTGGTGGCTTCTTTTGTTGCGGAGGACAGGCTCCAGAGCTTGCAGACTCAGCAGCTGTAGCGCACAGGCTTAGCTGCTCCACGGCACGCGGAGCCTTCCCAGACCAGAGATGGAACCCGTGTCCCCTGCACTGGCAGGTGGAGTCTTAACCACTGCACTGCCAGGGAAGTCCTCCTCTTGCAGTTTAGACCCAGCAGTGCTAAAGTGTCTGAGGCTCCCAAACGTCACACCATCCCTGGCTTTGCACGTGCTGTCCCTTCCCCTAGTTTGTCCCTGAGGCAAACCACCTTCATGCTTCCGTGCTTCTGCTCATGCCCACCTGCCCTGTAATGCCTTCCCAGCACCATTCAGGCAGGTTTGCAGGAGCCTCTCAGGTGCTTTCCGTCATGTGTTCACCTCCTCACAGCCAGGACCACGCTGCTCAGTCATTGTTCACCTGCATAACATTCTTTCACGTTAGCCATGAACTCTTCGGAGGCAAGGGTCACTCTTGTCCTCCGTTGTCTGGTACGGAGGCTTAAATTTAATCAATAACAGTAAATATATTGTTGAAAATCAGTAACTACACAGAGGGGAGGCTGGAGAGGAAAAAGCTTGGCAGAGATAAAGCAGAGACTTTGCAAGTTTTTCTGCAGAGCTTCTGGGTCAGAGGTGACATTGCACACTAAGCGTGGTGTGGGACGTGGCCCCAGCTGCACGAGTAGGTCTTCACTTGGAAACTGATAAATTGGGTGAAATTTGTGCTTGAAATTCTGCTCCCCCCGCCCCCACAACCTGCTACTTTTCCTCTTCTTTTCTTCTAAGCATCTCCCTTAGATACACACTTGGTCATCTTTTGGTTGTCAGTGATCCCCCGTTATTTAGATCAGGGTTTGGCAGACTTTTTCTGTCAAAGGCCAGAGAGCGAATGTTTCAGTTTCTGGGATACACAGTCTGTGTCTCGGCTCCTTGGCTCTGCTTCTGCAACACAAAAGCAGCCACTGGTGGTACATGAGTGAGCATATGTGGCTTTGTTCCTGTTACATTTACTTAAGTTCATAGGCTCACAGTTTGTCAACCCCTGCTTGAGATGTTAGCTAATGTTACCCAGGTCCCCAGTTTTGTCTGCTCTGAGCTGATAGATAGAGGAAGACCTGATCCAGTAACCCAGGAAGTTTTCTGATGGGTGTTCTAGCATGAAGTAATAATGTAGTAATGAACTCTGAATGTTTCGTCTCAGCAATGCCCTTGCACTTTTTTCCTTTCTAGGCGGGAGACTGCCTATCTCCTGTTTTACGTGAAGACTGAGTCCTAACGGATGTTCCCTAAACCGTCAGAGGCCTGCAGAGTATCATCTTCCTTTTCTGTTCCTGTCTCTGCAGAGTCTTTTAAGAAACTCTGCAGTGAGGAGAGGCACCATTTTCAAACTGTTTACATTTTATTTATAATCAGTGGTGATTATTAAAATATTTAGCAGTGACACTACACAGGTCTGGATCGGTCAGAATGGGTGCCACTGGTGGATTCAAGGCTGGATCAGGTCTGGATTGTTCCTGCTGCACAAGGCAGAGATCCTTTAGCTGGGACCTGCAGAGTCCACGTGCTCCCAGGGGAGGAGAGACCAGGCCAGTGCTGGTAGCAGGAGGCAGTTGGGTAACAAAGGGCTGTGGTCAGGAATTATTTCAATATTCTACAGCTAATGTGACTATACTGGTAGGTACTGATTGTATATCATTTCTGTTTATAATTTTTAAAACTTTGAGGGCTTCTCTAGTGGCTCAGTGGTAAAGAATCCACCTGCCAATGCAGGAGACATGGATTTGATCCCTGATCTGGGAAGATCCCACATGCTGTGGAGCAACTAAGCCTGTGCACCACAACTACTGAGCCTATGCTTAGAGCCCAGGAGCCACAAGGATGGAGCTCATGTGCCCTAGGGCCTGTGCTCCGAAACGGGAGAAGCCACTGCAGTGAGAAGCCTGTGCACCACAACTGGATAGTAACCCCCGCTCAACACAGCAAGAAAAAAGCTCTCGCAGCAACAAAGACCCAGCAGAGCCAAAAATGAAAAAAAATTTTTTTGATGTGTATCAATTACATGAAACTCAAGTGCTTTGTAATTGTTATTCATTTATTTGATGAATATGTATTGATCACCTACTCTGTGAAATGGTATGCCAGACATAGTAATGAATACAATTTTTTCTCTCAAAAAGAACTTTTTAAGTTAATGGGGGTTGATTAAAGTACACGATACGGAAGATTTATGCTACAGGAATTTAAAGGAAAATAAATGAAAATGCGTCTGCTGTGCGCCCTCAGGGGAAGCCTGAAGGCTGGAAGCGGGCTGAGAGTGAGGACAGTTTGTTTACAGGGAGAAGCAGACCCAGTGGCATGGCTCAGGGTTCAAAGACCCTCTGCACACCCGGATGGAAGGGAGGTGGGGCTTAGCACGTTGATCTTGATCCAGGCTCAGAAGTTTGGGTCTAACTTAATAAGTAATGAGGATTTCTTTTTTTTTTTTTGGAAAGTGTTCAAAAAGGAAAGGAACACTTAGTGGTGTTTCAGTAAAATGGATTTGCTGGTGATGTGGGTTTGAGACAGGTTGGCAGCATGGGTGGACAGGCGTGCACGGTCCCTGGAGCCATGTCAGAGGAAGAACATGAATCGTGGGGTGTCCAGGGAAGGGAAACTCTGCACCAACCTGGGAAGAAGTGTGTGGACACCCCTCACCAACAAAGGAAGTGACTCAGTCATTCACGTGTTTAACAACTTGTTGGAGATTTCATATTTTGTAAGTGGCAGAGCTGAAACCTCCAACGTGAGATGAGGGTGATTTATTCTTTATTGGCAAGAATTTAGCCACACGAGAGTAAATTCTCACTGTATGATAGCCACACAGTGTAGTCATGGACAGATCCTCTTCCTCAGTGCTAACCGTCGCTAAACAGGTGTGTGTATATTCTTATCTCTGCCATCACAAACTATCATAAAGCACGTGGCTGAAAGCCACAGAAGCTGTGTTTTTTTCGTGCAGTCTGGAGGCTGGGGTCTGAAATCAAGGTGTCACAAGGTTGGTTTCTCCAGGAGGCTGTGAAGGAGAGTCTGTCCTGACTTTCTTCTGGCACCTGGTCGTGCCAGCCCTGCTTTCGTCCCCTGCGTGGACCTCAGTCCCTCTGGCCTCCACCTCCATCTTCACGCGCTGTCTTCCCTACGTGTGTTAGTCGAGGACACCAGCCAGGGGTTAGGGGCCATCCCAGTGTAGCATGGCCTCGCCTTCACTTGGCTAATTTCATCATTCTGAGGTTCCAGGTGGGTGGGAATTTCAGGAGGACCCTATTCATAGTAGTAAAATATATTGATCCCTCTAGGCCTTATTCTAGGTGTTGGCATGCATATTCACAGATATGAGTAATTTTTACATCATGAATTCTACTGGACACATTATTCTGCTCATTGTTTTTTCTCATAATAGTGTCTTAGGAAAGTTTCCAAGTCTGTATGTAAATGGAAAACATTCTTTTGAATTGTTACATTTACTCCATAAATAGATATACTATATTTTTTCCATTCCCATATTGGTAAATATTTAGGGCATTTTCATTTTTTCACTATTTATAGTGCAGAGTGAATGAGTACCTTTAGATGTGTTTTTGTATATGAGTAAATATTTCTGTAGGTACTGAGGAGTGAAATTATGAATCAAAGAGACTGTAGGGAGAAGTTACATGTAGACTCCAACTTAAAGAGAAAGGGTACTAATAGATCATTTTTAATGTCCTAGATTGAAGGAGAAGAAAAAGGAATCAATTGACTTGAGTCTCTGGAAGTAGCTGATTTCTATGCTATTTTGTTTCTTCTCCAAAGTGCTCCCTTACTCATCCATATGTCCATTTGTCCAAAAATCAAGGTTCACAGTGATGCCCGGTGCCTGACCTTGTGTGAACTTTTCCTGTGATCTTGTTTTGAGGATTTGAGGTCTGTTGTTATTTCATCCCTATGTACCCCTGCTGGCTGCCACCCCAGACTTCTTCAGCACGTACACCCAATATCTTTGTCCCCTCGTTTTCTCCTTAAAAGTAGTACTTTAAGGAATTCCCTGGTGATCCAGTGGTTGGAACTCCACAGGGTGAAGGGCATGGGTTCAATCCCCAGTAGCCACCCAGACCAAGGCCAAATCCTGCCTACTGGGGTGCCCACAATAGCCTGCCCACATAGAGATCCCATAGACCATAAAGCTCCATTACTGGTGACCAGACAGGAGTGTGTTGTTGGGCCCCATAGAGTGTCTCCTGTATGAGGCCACTTCTCCATAACAGGGAAGCATGAGCAACCTGCGTAACATACAAATAAGCACAGAGATTTAGGCAAGATGAGGCAGCAAAGGAATGTCTTCCAAACAGTGGAACAAGATAAGATCTAAGTGAAGTGGAGATGACAGTCCACCCAGTGGATCTCAAAGCCCTGATCATAAAGATGCTTAGTGATCTTTGGAGAAGGCTGGGTGAACACAGAAGTTTAACAGAGACGATATTAAGAAGAAGCCAGTGAAGCTGAAGAATGAAATCACTAATGCACTCAAAGAAAACAGTGGCGGATTAGATGACACAGCGGAATGGACAGTGACCTGGAAGACCACAGTGGGAGTCACTCAAGCTGAACAGAAAGAAAATTTTAAAATGGCAGTTTAGGGACTTTCCTGGTAGCCCAGTGGTTGAGAATCTGCCTTCCAAGGCCGGGGATGAGGTTTCCCACCTTGCTTGGGGTGCTAGGGTCCCACATGCCTCGGGGCAACTGAGCGCATGTCCCACAGCTAGAGAAGCCCGTGTTCCAGAGCCCACGAGCCACAACTTCTGAGCCCGTGCTCACCTCTGGCCTCACTGAGTTTAATCTTCACCCTTCACCATAACTCACCTTGAGTATAACAGCTTCAGGGACTTCTGGGAGCCTCCATGTAAAAAGAGGCCGAGGAGGGGGTCTCTGGATCCCTGACTCTGGGGTCAGAAGCAGGTGGGGGGAGCGTGTCGTGGGGCCCTCTCCCAGGGAGGGGCAGGAGATCCCAGGTGGTAGTTCGATGAGTCCAAGGCCCTCCTGGGTAGGAGGCATCCTAGCCCCCTTAGTGAATCACAAAGAGACCAGATCCCTCCCCACCTCAGTCCTCAGGCCTGGTCCCTGCTTCTGAGAAATTTCCTAGGGTGTGTCCTGGTGCTGGAGGTACCCCATGCTGTGGGCTCCTGAGTCTCTAGGGACGATAGTGGAGTGAGGGGAGACTTGTCCTCAGAAAGAGAGCATCTGTCAGAACAGATCCCGGGGCTGCTGCACCCCAACCTCCACCACCATCCCCAGGTCACTGAGGCAGGACCATGAGAGCAAGGCTCCTTCCTTCCACACGACAGAGACACAGAGGAGACACCAGGTGAAGGCAAAGATGGGAGGGAGGGGCCTGCAAGCCCAGGGGTGCCTGGAGACCCCAGAAATTGAAAGGGGCAGGAAGGACTGTCCACTGGAGCTTCTGGAGAGAGCACTGCACTGGGACACCCTGATCTCAGATGCCTGGTGTCCGAGACAGAGAGAGGACAGGCTTCTGTTCTGACCATCTGCCCCAGGAAGCTCATGCAGCTGGTGGGAAGCTCCTGCTCTGATCTAAAGCCTCCCTCCCATTAGGTGAGGTAGCCCTACAGATTCCACCTCTTCCATGTCTAGTAGGTGGGAGACCTGCTTCTCCTTGCTACTCCAGGAGCGGCTCTGAAGCTGATGGGAGTGGTTCTGCGGTTTTGCAGGCTAAGCCCCTGTTGCTGTGCCCCTGTTTTCCCATACGAGCATCCAGAGCTCTGGATGTCTGCCTTACTGCCTGAATCCCTCCTCCCCCAACCCAGTATCTGCAGGAAGTCAGGGATTCTGTAGCAGGGTGTGCAGGCAGTCTGCGTCTGGACCCATGTGGGAACTCCATGTTTTACTGTTTTCTCAGAAATGTCTCCTGGAATTTAATCTTACTTATTCTCTCTTCCTGATCTCTCTCCCGTACCCTTAAGTTAGATGTTCTGGCTGACCTGTCAGCACTAGTTAGATGCTGTTCTGCATGCAGAACAAGCCCCCTTATCTTCAAAAACCTTTCTTGATGACTCTTTTGTGATTACCTCTGGAATTCCAGGAGGAAGCCTCCTTAATCCCTGCATTCTGGTATCTGTCTTGCTTTACTGCTTTTAGTTAAAGATTACAAGATAAGTTACCAATAAATATGTGCTCAGCATTTTCTCGGGAAGTTGCTTCTCTGAGAGCTTTCCCTGTACTCTTACAATGCTATGCACCTCTTCCCTGTAAACACAGTGAGAACCTCCTCTGACCTCACGCCCCATGCTGACCACCTCCACATCTGGCCACAGGCCCAGTGCAGGTGTAAGACTGACTGCCTTCTCAGCCTCCTCCTTGTGTTGTCAGAGCTGCTGCAGCCCTTGGTCAAAACCTGTGAACCCACTTTAATAGGGGTGTCCTTGCTCACAACCCTCCAAGCACCTCTTTTAGCAAGAGTTAACAGAAGTCTTTAAGTCAAAGGGTCCAGAGAGAAGAAAGGAAGCTACAAAGAAAGAAAACCAGATGGAGCCAGCTGGGACCAAGATGGCAACAGATTCTGACCTCCGGCAGACCCTGAATTTCATTGTATGTTGATTTTACTGTATTATCTATCGTATATTAAAAAGCAGAAACATTACTTTGCCAACAAAGGTCCATCTAGTCAAGGCTATAGTTTTTCCAGTGGTCATGTACAGATGTGAGAGTTGGACTTTAAAGAAAGCTGAGCACTGAAGAACTGATGTTTTTGAACTGTGGTGTTGGAGAAGACTCTTGAAAGTCCCTTGGATGGCAAGGAGATCCAACCAGTCCATCCTAAAGGAAATCAGTCCTGAATATTCATTGGAAGGACTGATGCTGAAGCTGAAATTTCAATAGTTTGGCCACCTGATGTGAAGAGTGACTCATTTGAAAGGACCCTGATTCTGGGAAAGATTGAAGGTGGGAGGAGAAGGGGATGACAGAGGATGAGATGACTGGATGGCATCACCAACTCAATGGACATAAGTTTGAGTAAATTCTGGGAGTTGGTGATGGACAGGGAGGCCTGGAGTGCTGCAGTCCATGGGGTCACAAAGAGTCAGACACAACTGAGAGACTGAACTGAACTGAACTGATCTATCGTATTCAGTGACACATCTACCGGTGACCGTGACCAGACAGGAAGAACCTAAACGGTAAAAAGGAGGTGGCCTTCCTCTCCCCTTCCCAATGCACGTGCCTCCCCAGCGTTAGCCTCACTCCTCCTTTTCTTTACTCTGGAGAATTAAATCCCTCTCTGCAGAGGGCCAGAAGCTGAGCTGTGAACTTGCTTTCTTCTCTGTTCCTTGACCTCTGAGTAAAGCCTGTGCTGTGTTGGTCTTGGCTTTGGTTTCATAATCGCCTACTTGAACCTGCTTGGAAAAAGGAAACTTTCCTTGTTGAGGCAGAGAGCCTCGGCCAGGCTAGGGCCCGAGCAGGGTCCATAGGACTTAATGGTAACAATCTGTAAGGGACGGTGGTCTGTGCCCCGTGGAGTAGGTGGAGGGCACACCTTCAACCACAGCACCTGGTCTGTGGACAGCATGGCCCCTCGTGGGCCTGGACTGTGTGCTCCTGTCCCCCTACCCCTGACACCACCTGACAGTCTGACTCGCTGACAGTGACTGGTGGGCCTCCAGTCAGGAGGGGTCCAGAAGCAGCACTTTGAGTCAGATCAGACATGTCTTTTCACGGGCAGTGGCAATACTGGATATTAGGACATTGTTTCTAGAAAACACACAGCTGCTAGAAGCTGATGTATGCTCTGGATTTTAAACCCATGTGCAAGACAAGAGTTCCCACCAGTCCCTGGCTTGGAAGCTTCTGTACACGTGATGACCACACCAGTGCTTCCTTGCTAAGTCCTCTAGGCCTGGTGGGCACAGCTGGACTCACACTCCACAGGCTCCCCAACTCAAAGCCTGAAGGGCCAATGCTGGCAGGGCCTGGGGATGAGAGCATCACTCCACCAACCACCAAAACCAAGCCCATCCCAGGCTCTGCTACAAGTCTGCTTGCATTTGCTCTCTGGATTCTGAGGACAGACCTGCAGGAAATGGGCTGTGAGTCCCATATTGATGGTGTGCTGTGGAATTTCCATGAGACCCTTTTCTGCCCTGTCCTGAGCAAATGACTAGTCAGTCCATGCTACCGTCATTCCACAAGCAGGCTGAAGCTCTGAGAAGCCAAGTAACCCACCCAGAAGGACAGACGTGCGGCCACAGAGTAGAGTCTGTGCCTGCTGCCCGCACAGGGTGACTGCCCATTCACAGCGGGTTCATGCCTGTCCCCTTCACCCATCCGGGGCAGCTCACAGAGCCTCCTCTTAGGGGGTTGACTTGTCTTATTTTCCAGGACTCTTGTCTCACTTCCTGTCTCTGGGATCATCCGGAAGGCTTGTCACTCTGAAGCAGGGTCAGTCTTATGTCACGAGGGCTGCTTTCTTGGCCCACACTCACCACCTGCTCTTCCACTCCCAGCTCAAACCAGAAAGGCCCCTTGGGTCCCGAGCCCCATGGCTCTGCCTGGGCGCCCGCCCCCCTCCTGCCTGGTCCTTCTCTCTCACATCCCTTCAGGATCACCAGGAGCTCCCACCACCCAGGGAAGGCTGTCTGCTGTGTCCTGGGGAGGCCTCTGTGGTGTCAGGTGGAAGAAAAAAGAGGTACCTGTGTGGCCTCCCACACACAGCACAGTGGCCAGCACCCGCCTACTGACTGCTTCACTCTGGATGGGCCCAGGGTGGGTTCAGGGGCCCCACTGCGTGTCCCGGTTCTCATCCCATCCCAGCGCTGCCTACAGGGAAGTCAGTCACTAAGCTACTCTGTGCTGGCTTCACAGACAGGATGCTCATTCATACGCCCCTTCCAGGACCACGGGGTTCTGGTGGGAAGGCTCCTCACAGGATATGGGGCTCACTTGAGCAAGTACCTGCAGGGCTCAGGACCCAGGAACCACGCACAGAGCCCTCTTTGCAGAGCACGTCCAGCCCACCTGTTGGTCAGGCCTGACCCTGAGCCCCTCAGAACAGGACCTGAACTAACAAACAGCTGCTCATGGACAGGTCAGTAACCCTGGGCTTCACTATGCAGCCTCCCTCCAGTGGGTCTTCCGGAGCCTTCCACTGCACCTGGGCACTGGGCCCCTGTCTTCACCACAACCCCTCCTCTCCCTGACTCCTGGGTTCTTCTTGAAATCACCTCCCAGTTGTGGGCCAGATAAAATGACTACAAAACAAGCCACAGCTGCAGCCCTGTGTCTATCCTGACCCTCAGGACCCACAAGTGTGCACCTGGCAGACACAACGTGGCCCATTTTCTGCAACTGTGAGCCCCCGATGGGTGAGGATTTGGCTAATCTGACCTGGCCGGCCAGCCCTTCCCAGATGTGCCTGGGTTGAGGTCTATGTAAGCGGGTGTAAGAGTGCCTGCAGCTATACTCTATGCCATACTCTGTTGAATGTGTGGAGCTGGGCTGGCAAGAGGGCCTTGTGGATTGCTGTTTGTGATCAGGTCTTTTGTAGACCAGCTAAGAAAGGGGTGTGTCACCTGTACCTGCTGTTGGACCTCCCCAGGCGGGGGTGAGGAAACAAGAGAAAAGGCAGTGGGAGCCAGGATGGGAAGGATAACTCAGGCAGGGAAATGGAAAGCTTCCAGAAGAGCCCCTGGGGCCAGGACCATCCTGCCTGGCCTGCACAGGCCCACTCAGCAAGCGTGCTGTCCCTGGGGTGGCTCCTGCCTGTGAGGTCTTTACTCGTATTTGGGTGTTTTACCTGGGAAGGGTGGATGAGGTTCAGGAACAGCTAGCCTGGGGGCCAGCCAAGGTTTTCTTAGAGATGCCTCTGATTGTTATCCCAGCTTCCCACTGAGGACTCTTCTTAGGGGAGTAGGGGCAGGGGGTGAAGGGGATACAGGGGTGGAGGAGGGGGTGGGGAGGGAGGAAG
Organism: Oryx dammah; assembly: GCF_014754425.2. Taxonomy (NCBI): domain Eukaryota; kingdom Metazoa; phylum Chordata; class Mammalia; order Artiodactyla; family Bovidae; genus Oryx; species Oryx dammah. The sequence continues at coordinate 42,511,728 of NW_024070213.1, read as the reverse complement.
GGCTTCTGCCTGCACCTAAGTCCCCACCCCTGACCATCTTCAGAGTTGCTCCTTGGTGTAGCAAGCATCCTAATTGGGTTTTTACCTGTGTAGCTCGTGACTTCTTAATGAGCAACGTGAACAGTGACATTAAATGTCCTCATTCAGTACTAAATACTTACTATACCATGTGTACAGTGTAAGAACCTGGGGAAGCATATGCAGCTGGTACCCCTAGGGACAGCCTTCAGACTTGACCCCTCAACATTCTGGTGTCCAGCCACTGCTTTAGGATTTGGTGGGGGGGACCAATGCTGACTCTAAGGGTTCTGTAATCCAGCCTCCATCTGCCTTTGGTGAGACCCATACTTCCAGGATCCTACAGAGCAGGGTCTGTGTGGCTGCTCTATGGCTTCTCTAATAAATGACCACAAGCTGGGTGATTTAAAACAATAGGCGTTCATCCTCCCCCAGTCATGGAGACCAGACACCTGAGATCAAGGTGGTGCAGGGCTGAGGTCCCTCCAGAAGCTCCAGGATAGGGCTCTTCCTGCCTTTTGCAGCTTCGGGGGCTCCAGGGGTCCCTGGGCTTGTGGCCCCCTCCCTCCCATCTCTGCCTCTGTCTTCTTGCAGCTTGTCCTCTGTGTCTGTATCTCCCTTCTTTTGTCTCTTGCAAGGAACTTGCCAATTGGATTGAGGGCCACCCACACCCAAGATGACCTCACCTTGACATCTTTAAATGCATCTACAAAAGCCCTTTTCCCAGATGCGGTCTTGTACATCTTTTGATGCCACCATTCAACCCATTAGCTGTGTACAAACACCCTCATTTTAGGAGATTACCAAGGTCCCATATAGACTGGCACAGACAGCAGCCATGTGGGTGGGGGTCTGGGGAGAATGAGGACCATGGAATTCCCTAGACAGGATCAAGTCCTGGATTCATCAGAAGGTGAGCTCTTCCTCCGTAGGGCCTGTGAGAGCAGTCACTCCATCCTACCCATGGAAAGGGGCCCAGTGTCAAGCCCAGAAGAGTCTACCTTGCAAAGCTGGCTTTTCTGAATGTCATCATCAAGACCATCCTATAACCAGTAACTGCGGGCTTCAAGGTAGAGAGGAATTAGTGTGGGGACTGGCCATGGGCTCTGGAGGAGGTGCTAACAGTCACTGGGGCACAAGGAATTGGGAGCCTGGGGGACCCCAGTGTTATGGACCAAACCGGTCCACACTCCTGAGTGCAATAAAGCCAGTCTACTGATGCCAGGTTGTGGTGAAGGAAAGTGAAAGTCACTCAGTCGTGTCTGACTCTTTGTGACCCTATGACTATACAATCCATGGAATTCTCCAGGCTAGAATACTAGAGTGGGTAGCCTTTCCCTTCTCCAAGGGATCTTCCCAACCCAGGGATTGAACCCAGGTCTCCCCTACTTCACATAGAATGATCACCTTTACTTTCCTCTCTGTGGCTGGAAGTGTGATTATTTGATCCTTTTTAATGGCTGAATAGACCATTCAGGTATGACCTAAATCAAATCCCTTATGATTGATTACACAGTGGAAGTGAGAAATAGATTTAAGGGACTAGATCTGATAGACAGAGTACCTGATGAACTATGGACGGAGGTTTGTGACATTGTACAGGAGACATAGATTAAGACCATCCCCATGGAACAGAGATGGACAAAAGCAAAATGGCTGCTGGGGAGGCCTTACAAATAGCTGTGAAAGAAGAGAAGTGAAAGGCAACGGAGAAAAGGAAAGATATAAGCATGTGAATGCAAAGTTTCAAAGAATAGCAAGGAGAGATAAGAAAGCCTTCCTCAGTGATCAATGAAAAAAAAAAATAGAGGAAAACAACAGAATGGGAAAGACTAGAGATCTCTTCAAGATAATTAGAGATACCAAGGGAACATTTCATGCAAAAATGGGCTCAATAAAGGACAGAAATTTTATGGACCTAACAGAAGCAGAAGAGATTAAGAAGAGGTGGCAAGAATACACAGAAGAACTGTACAAAAAAGATCTTCATGACCCAGATAATCGTGAAGGTGTGATCACTGACCTAGAGCCAGACGTCCTGGAATGTGAAGTTAAGTGGGCCTTAGAAAGCAGCACTATGAACAAAGCTAGTGGAGGTGATGAAATTCCAGTTGAGAGATTTCAAATCCTGAAAAATGATGCTGTGAAAGTGCTGCACTCAATATGCCAGCAAATTTGGAAAACTCAGGAGTGGCCACAGGACTGGAAAAGGTCAGTTTTCATTCCAATCCCAAAGAAAGGCAATGCCAAAGAATGCTCAAACTACCGCACAATTGCACTCATCTCACATGTTAGTAAAGTCATGCTCAAAATTCTCCAAGCCAGGCTTCAGCAATACGTGAACCGTGAACTTCCTGATGTTCAAGCTGGTTTTAGAAAAGGCAGAGGAACCAGAGATCAAATTGCCAACATCCGCTGGATCATGGAAAAAGCAAGAGAGTTCCAGAAAAACATCTATTTCTGCTTTATGGACTATGTCAAAGCCTTTGACTATGTGGATCACAATAAACTGTGGAAAATTCTGAAAGAGATGAGAATACCAGACCACCTGATCTGCCTCTTGAGAAACCTATATACAGGTCAGGAAGCAACAGTTAGAACTGGACATGGAACAACAGACTGGTTCCAAATAGGAAAAGGAGTACATCAAGGCTGTATATTGTCACCCTGCTTATTTAACTTCTATGCAGAGTACATCATGAGAAACGCTGGGCTGGAAGAAGCACAAGCTGGAATCAAGATTGCTGAGAGAAATATCAATAATCTCAGATATGCAGATGACACCACCCTTATGGCAGAAAGTGAAGAGGAACTGAAAAGCCTCTTGATGAAAGTGAAAGAGGAGAGTGAAAAAGTTGGCTTAAAGCTCAACATTCAGAAAACTAAGATCATGGCATCTGGTCCCATCACTTCATGGCAAATGGATGGGGAAACAGTGGAAACAGTGTCAGACTTTATTTTTTTGGGGTTCTAAAATCACTGCAGATGGTGACTGCAGCCATGAAATTAAAAGACGCTTACTCCTTGGAAGGAAAGTTATGAGCAACCTAGATAGCATATTCAAAAGCAGAGACATTACTTTGCCGACTAATGTCCGTCTAGTCAAGGCTATGGTTTTTCCTGTGGTCATGTATGGATGTGAGAGTTGGACTGTGAAGAAAGCTGAGCACCGAAGAATTGATGCTTTTGAACTGTGGTGTTGGAGAGACTCTTGAGAGTCCCTTGGACTGCAAGGAGATCCAACCAGTCCATTCTGAAGGAGATCAACCCTGGGATTTCTTTGGAAGGAGTGATGCTAAAGCTGAAACTCCAGTACTTTGGCCACCTCATGCGAAGAGTTGACTCATTGGAAAAGACTCTGATGCTGGGAGGGATTGGGAGCCGGAAGAGAAGGGGATGACAGAGGATGAGATGGCTGGATGATATCACTGACTCGATGGATGTGAGTCTGAGTGAACTCTGGGAGTTGGTGATGGACAGGGAGGCCTGGCGTGCTGCGGTTCATGGGGTCGCAAAGAGTCGGACACGACTGAGTGACTGAACTGAACTGAAGTGAGCCATTAGTGATCAGTTCAGTTCAGTTCAGTCGCTCAGTCGTGTCCGACTCTTTGCAATCCCATGGAATGCAGCTGGCCAGGCCTCCCTGTCCATCACCAACTCCTGGACCTTACTCAACCTCATGTCCATTGAGTCAGTAATGCCATCCAACCATCTCATCCTCCGTCATCCCTTTCTCCTCACACCTTCAATCTTTCCCAGCATCAGGGTCTTTTCAAATAAGTCAGTTCTTCACATCAGGTAGCCTTAGTATTGGAGTTTCAGGTTCAACATCAGTCCTTCCAATGAACATTCAGGACTGATCTCCTTTAGAATGGACTGGTTGGATCTCCTTGCAGTCCAAGGGACTCTCGAGAGTCTTCTTCAACACCACAGTTCAAAAGCATCAATTCTTTTGCATTCAGCTTTTTTTATAGTCCAACTGTCACATCCATACATGACCACTGGAAAAACCATAGCTTTGACTAGACAGACCTTTGTTAACAAAGTAATGTCTCTGCTTTTTAATATGCTATCTAGGTTGGTCATAACTTTTCTTCCAAGGAGCAAGCATCTTTTCATTTAATGGCTGCAGTCACCTTCTGCAGTGATTTTGGAGCTCAAAGAAATAAAGTCTGTCACTGTTTTCCCATCTGTTTGCCATGAAGTAATGGGATCAGATGCCATGATCTAAGTTTTCTGAATGTTGAGCATGAAGCCAACGTTTTCACTCTCCTCTTTCACTTTCATCAAGAAGCTCTTTATTTCTTCTTTGCTTTCTGCCATAAGGGTGGTGCCATCGGCATATCTGAGATTATTGATATTTCTTTCAGCAATCTTGATTCAGCTTGTGTTTCACCCAGCCCGGCATTTCTCATGATGTACTCTGCGTATAAGTTAAATAAGCAGGGTGACAATATACAGCCTTGATGTACTCATTTCCTAATTTGGAACCAGTCTGTTTCTGTATTGTAGCCACGCATTACGGGAAACAAACTCACTCAGAAGGACAATGCAGAGAGTGGAGTGTAGTTTATTACACCGGTGGGCCCAAGGCAGAGTCTCCTCTTAGCCAAGGACCCTGACCAGTTTTTGTGAAAACCTTATATACCCTAAGCGTATGTGCTTAAACCCATCTCTCCAGATTCTCTGAAACTAGTCTGAACAAAGGACAAGAAGGATACAATCAAAGTTAACCCGTGATTCATATGCCTTAAACCTGTGATTCGTATGCCTTAAGCCTAGATAGTTAACAGTGGACAATTATCAGTAGGCATATGGTCACACCCCAATAAGCATAATAGAATTTATGATTCTATTCAGTTACACAGATAATTAGGGTATTCTTTTAGGCAACAGAGAGTCTAGGTACAAGCCCTGGGGCTCTTCCATCCAGGGGCTCTGGTTTTCCAGTTGGTAGTCATTTCCATAGATACTGGAGGACATATAGCTCAAAGTCCACAGTCCGGCCCACAATGGAGTCCTGCTTTCAAGATGGAGCCTGTTCTGTCTGTTTCCTCCTTCAGTTCCATGTCCAGTTCTAACTGTTGCTTCTTGACCTGCGTACAGATTTCTCAGGAGGTGGGTCAGCTGGTCTGGTATTTCCATCTCTTGAAGAATTTTCCTCAGTTTGTTGTGATCCACACAGTCAAAGGCTTTGGCATAGTCAGTAAAGCAGAAGTAGATGTTTTTCTGGAACTCTCTTGCTTTTATGATGACCCAACAGTTGTTGGCAATTTGATCTCTGGTTCCTCTGCCTTTTCTAACATCTGGAAGTTTATGGTTCATGTACTGTTGAAGCTTGGCTTGGAGAATTTTGAGCATTACTTTACTAGCATGTGAGATGAGTGCAATTGTGTGGTTAAGCATTCTTTGGCATTGCCTTTCTTTGGGATTAGAATGAAAGCTGACCTTTTCCAGTTTGGGGATTAGAATGAAAACTGACCATTAGTGATCGATGGAGGAGGGTTCTCATTTCTCCACACCATCTCCAGTCTTGGTTCTTTGTAGAGTATTTGACAATGGCTATTCTGACTGGTGTGAGGTGATAACTCATTGTAGGTTTGATTTGGATTTCTCTAATATTTAGCAAGGTTGACATCATTTCCTGTGATTTTTTTGAAAGGATATGAGTGAAACATCTTGCAGTTGAGTCTTGAACATCTGCTGGGTGTTTTGATGAACACTCCGAGAACATTTCTTGAAGGCAGGTGTTGTTTACTCACAACCCCATGGCCCTTCTGAATATTAAGTGCCCATCAGCACAGCTTTCAACGTTGTTGTTATGGAAAACGGCCACAAGGTGGCAGCATTTTTCATGCCCCTTTTTTCTTTTTCGTTCTGTGCAATTTCATTTTGATCTTATATTGAAATAGAGTTGATTTCCAATGTTGTGTTTGTATAAGGCGTACAGGAACTTAATTCAGTCATGCAGAAATGCATATCTATTCTTTTTGAGGTTCTTCTTCCCATATACAGAAGATCCTAAAAAGTACTGAGAAACAAGAGTCAGAGAAGGGAATAAAAATGCAGCAAGAGGTGGTGGAGGTTTTGTTTCCAACAAATGCAAAATCTGAAAAAGTGTAATCCTGTAGAAGCAGAGCTCTACAAATTTAAAGCATGGAAACTGGATTCCGAAATTTTTTACAGTGGGTGCGTTTTCTCTAAGAAACTGCCAGAGAAGCCACCCACCGTGCCTATTGGCTTTGATTTTGAAATGGAGAAAAGAATCAAACAGCGAGAAGCAAAGAAGATATTGGAGGATAAACAGTTTAAATTTATGCAAAGCCTTGCCCTTATTGTATCTTGTTAGGTGTTGTGGGTGTTCCCGATAAGAAAGAAATTCCACTCACTATCCCCAGGACTCCTGCCTTTGGAAGACAAGAACCCCAAAACCCCCCCAGAGGGTGAGGATGAGAAGCAGCCAGGAGTGATAAGAGCTTAACAATTGCCCCATTATGGAGTACATTTTAAGCCCAAAATCCTGGTGAGGAGAACTGTGGAAATACGCCCTTTCTCTTTTGATTCAAAAAAGTCACTTACAGAAAGAAAAGAAAATAAAACAGCTGCAGGAAGGGGAGGTGTCCAAGTTCTAGGGACTTCCTTTGCCTCATTTTACTGCCATTAACCTGCAGGAGAAGATGAAGAACGTAACTCAGGCTGAGCCTTCTGCTTGGAGCCTGGCAGAAGAGGTGCATGAAGGCACAGACTTGGGTTCTCTTCATACCCTGGTGACAAAGAAGGCTCCTTCTGATGTGATGAAAAGAGCATCTCTGGTTCCCAGATGGTGTCTGCAGCCACGTCTAGTGGTGGAGTTGACTGGAGAACTTGGGTGGTACCCACATAGTCAAGGGCTGCTCACTTACAGTAGTTTGTGAGGCTTCCATCCTCCTCTTTTTTATATGTCAGAATATATAGTTGATTTAGTGTGTAATTTATTCACTTAAAGTGTAATTTTTACTGATTTTATCCTTCACTTTTTAAATTTAAAAACAGAGATACTTGATTTAGTTTATAGTTTAAGTCTGATTCTTTCCTCGTCTCTGTGCAAAATAAATTTGGATTTAAGGAGTGCTTTGCTATGAGCAGGGAGCCTTGTTAACCACCTGACGAGGAAGAGGCTTGACTTTTGTGTTCCTCACTGAGGCTGTCGGCCGGCTTTGGGCAGAGCTGCTGTTCAGGCACCTTCTTCCCTTGCTGGCGCTGACAATAAGGGAATGCTGAGCAGGACACGTTTTAAGTCCTCCTGTGACCTGATCTGGAATCAATATGTTTGTCTTACTAAAAATTAACAAAGACAGTTCCATACTCATCTCAACAGTGATTCTTAGCATTTACATCTCATCAGCACCCTAGGTGTTCTCTTTCCTCCATGTCTTCTCCACCATTTTCCTTTGTAGACTGAGAATGGCCTTTCAAACAGGTGCAGAGCATTCCCTTGGTGTGGTTTTGATTTGCACGTTTCTAACAAGATTACTGGAGAAGGCAATGGCACCCCACTCCAATACTCTTGCCTGGAAAATCCCATGGATGGAGGAGCCTTGATAGGCTGCAGTCCATGGGGTCGAGAAGAGTCGGACATGACTGAGTGACTTCATTTTGACTTCTCACTTTCATGCATTGGGTAAGGAAATGGCAACCCACTCCAGTGTTCTTGCCTGGAGAATCCCAGGGACGGCGGAGCCTGGTGGGCTGCTGTCTATGGGGTCGCACAGAGTCGGACAAGACTGGAGTGACTTAGCAGCAGCAGCAACAGCAACAAGACTTCCAAGAGAAATATCAATAACCTCAGATATGCAGATGACACCACCCTTATGGCAAAAAGTGAAGAAGCACTAAAGAGCCTCTTGATGAAAGTAAAAGAAGAGAGTGAAAAAGTTGGCTTAAAGCTCAACATTCAGAAAACTAAGATCATGGCATCCGGTCCCATTTCTTCATGGCAAATAGATGGGGAAACAGTGGAAACAGTGCCTGACTTCATTTTTCTGCGCTCCAAAATCACTGCAGATGGTGATTGCAGCCATGAAATTAAAAGACGTTTACTCCTTGGAAGGAAAGTTATGAGCAACCTAGACAGCATATTCAAAAGCAGAGACATTACTTTGCCAACAAATGTCTGTCTAGTCTAGGCTATGGTTTTTCCAGTGGTCATGTATGGATGTGAGAGTTGCACTATAAAGAAAGCTGAGCACCAAAGAATTGATGCTTTTGAACTGTGGTGTTGGAGAAGACTCTTGAGAGTCCCTTGTACTACAAGGAGATCCAACCAGTCCATCCTAAAGGAGATCAGTCCTGGGTGTTCATTGGAGGGACTGATGTTGAAGCTGAAACTCCAGTACTTTGGCCACCTGATGAGAAGAGCTGACTCATTTGAAAAGACCGTGATGCTGGGAAAGATTGAGGGCAGGAGGAGAGGGGGATGACAGAGGATGAGATGGTTGGACGGCATCACTGACGCAATGGACATGGGTTTGGGTGGACTCCGGGAGTTAGTGATGGACAGGGAGGCCTGGCGTGCTGTGGTTCATGGGGTCGCAAAGAGTCAGACACGACTGAGCCACTGAACTGAACAATTCCTGATGTGCAGCACATTTTCATAGGCTTTGACTTTAACCAGTGTGTGTGGAATTGATTGTGGAAATTGTCTTCTTCACAGTCTGCCCAGTTTTTATTTATTTTCAGTTAGTTACCTATGGAAAATTTTAGAGTGCTGATATCATTTAGAGCCCAGCTGCTGCTGCTGCTGCTAAGTCGCTTCAGTTGTGTCCGACTCTGTGCGACCCCATAGATGGCAGCCCACCAGGCTCCCCCGTCCCTGGGATTCTCCAGGCAAGAGAGTGGGTTGCCATTTCCTTCTCCAAATGCATGAAACTGAAAAGTGAAAGTGAAGTCGCTCAGTCGTGTCCTACTCCTAGCGACCCCATGGACTGTAGCCCACCAGGCTCCTCCATCCATGTTAGAGCCCAGCAGTCCTTGTGAATATGAAGTGTTTATAAGTGTTGCAGTGAAATAAGAAATAGTTTTTTTCTCTGTTGAATCTTTGTCTACTTTAACTGTTCCTGATCTACAGTCTGCACTGTTAAGTTTCCTTCTTTTCAGAAGACTAACCCATTATGTAAGCTATATCCTGCACCTGTGTGTGTGTTAGTTGCTCAGTCGTGTCTGACTCTTTGTGATCCCATGGACTGTAGCTCACCAGGCTCCTCTGTCCATGAAGTTCTCCAGGCAAGAATACTGGAGTGGGTTTGCTGTGACCTTCTCCAGAGATATCCATCCCATGCCTATCGCCCTCTAACTGTGCATGAACTATACTTTGCATCTATTATTTTTTTAATTTCATGCTAGTCACATCCTTAAGTGATGGTTAATTTTACGTTTCTCTCTGCAAACTCTCCCTTGTCATTTGTTTGTCCCTCTTTTTGCCTTATGGAAAGAAAGCCGCAGTGTAGTCCACAAAAGGCAATGGACCCAACTCCTGGGACCACCTGCTGGACCCAAGATACTGGGCTCCCTGATGCCAGCCTGTTGACTGTTTTGAAACAATGCAAAAAGAAAGAATACAGGATCCTTACATATTTGCTCTTTATCTCCAGCCTCTGAGTATGAGGCCCAACTGTGTGACCTCCTTGATTCCCCATCTGGGGAGACACAGTTCTTGAGGCACAAGCCTAGTGTGTTCTCTCCTCTGCCAGCTTGGGGATTAAAGCCATCTTTATATTTCCTTCCCAAAACATTTATTTCCACAAAGGTATAAGGTTCATATTGTTCCTTCCTGCATTGTTTCAAAACAGTCAATTGATTAACTTTCTGAAAAGAAGGAAACTTAGTTATCAATGCAGATTGTAGATCAGGAACAGCTAAAGTAGAGAAGGAATCAAAAGACCAAAGAGAAAAAAGTTTTTCTCATTTTACTGCAGCATAAGCAATAGCTTTAAAGTTTCTGTTGTGCGAAATGGCCACAAGGAGACAGAATTTCTTCATGCTACTCCTGATACTATAGTAACCAGAACTTTAGGGTTACTTCTAGTCCGTGGTTTCTTCTGAGACATGCCAGAAACCTGTGTCTCATTAATCCTTGTTTTTTATTTTTTTTAAAACTTAACGTTTACTTCTTTTGGAGGATAGCTGGCTTACAATATTGTGTTTGTAGGTGGAGAGATTCTTCATCAGTTATCTCCATACACATATTGATTCATCCTTTTTTTTTTCATATACACATTATTTTAGGGTGTGTAGCACACCGCCGTTTCTAAAGTATGTCTGTGTTGATCCTATATTCTATATGTATTTGTGAGTATACATTAATCCCAACCTCCCAATTTATCCCTTCCACCCATAACTCCCCTTTGGTAACCATGCTTGTTTCCTAAGACTGTGCGTGTATTTCGCTTTTATAAAGTAGCTCATTGATATCAGTTTCTCCTTCTGAAGTCCTTCACTTACTGTGATTGTTCTAGATTAATCTATGATAGTTCTAGATTATCCCTGAAAATGGCATTCTATTTTTTCATGGCTGAATCATAATCCATTCTACGTACGTATGACTTCTTAACTCACTCATCTGTCCATGCGCATTCTGGCTGTTTCCCTGTCTCAGCTGTTGTTAACTGTGCTGCAGTGCATGCTTGTGGGCATTCTTGTTGTTCAGTCATTACTTCTATCTTGCAAAACTGAGACAGTTCCCGTGAGACACTCAGTTCCCTTTCCCCTCCCTCAGCCCCTGACACCCAGCATCCTGCTTTCTGTGAATATGGAGCCGACTGCTCTAGGGGCCTTGTATGAGTGGACTCAAACATCCTTTGTTCTTCGTGTCTGGCTCATGTCACTGAGCATAATGCCCTCAGGGTTCATCCACGCTGCAGCATGTGTCAGCACTGCCTTCCTTTCAGGCTGGACAACGTTCCTTGCGTGGATGGGCCATGGTCTGCTTGTCCATTCCTCTGTTGAGGGTCACATGGAATATCTACATTCATCTCTCATGTCTTTAATATTTGCGGAATAACTTCAGAAAGTCCCATGAACCAAAAGTCATTCACCATTAGCTACTTTATAAGCCTTTTATTTTGAAAACTATCAAAGCTCAGAAGAAGGGAAGAGTGCATGTGAGCTTCACTTGTGTTTAGGAAGGCACGCTTTAGGGTATTCGTTTTATTCTCCGTGTGTGTGCTATGCCTGTGCGTGCGCACATGTACTGTTTGTGTGCACGGTGTAGGTGCTCAGCGCATATGTGTGTGGCGTGTGTGTGTGTGTGTGTGTGTGTGTGTGGTAATGCGTCATGGGCTGGGGGTTTGGGGCCTGGGGTGGGCAGGCAGGCGCAGGTGGGAGCTCCCCGTGGGTTCTCTGCTCTGAGGCGTCTGTGCCCCACCTCTGCCTGAATTCTCTACTTGGATTCAGTGCGGTGCCCTGTGGGCGTCAACCTCTGCATGAAGTCACTTGACCGAGAGTCTAGAAGGCGTCGGGCCCCCTCCCCACGACTCTGTGGGGAAACAGGACCTGAACGTGCTCCACCCCTAACTGACCATCAGGATGGACGGACCCGCCGTCTCCGCCAGACCCTGCAGGACAGTCCTGCTTGGGCGACTGGGGCAGCGCCTCCTGCTGGAAGCCTGGGACGCTGCAGCCGGGCCACTTCCGGTCTGTCCTTGCCGGACACTGGGCTGCGCTCCAGGAAGTTCTTGGCTCTCTCCTGGGCCCTGACCACCACGTGTCCGCAGAACCTGGTTACAGTTTTGTTTTACCTGATGAAATGTTTAGTGACAAAGCTTTTGTTCCGTTTCGTGATGTGGGTGAAGTGTGGAGCCAGTGATGATTTCTTCAAGAAAGATCCTAATTCCCACACACAGGTGAGCCCCCTGTCCAACGATGAGAGACCCCAGGTGTGTGACCTGTGCCTCCTGGGAGTGCAGCTCTAAGCTACTGACCAAGTTCTGTCTACACGGTAGATTCAGACCTCTCCAAGTCCTGTCTGCACTGATTATGTTTAGATGAGACCGTGTGCTTCTATAGTAAGAACATGTACACCTGACCGGGCTCTCTGTGCAGTAGGACAGGGAAACCTGGGTAGAGACCCGGCCTGGCCTCTTTCCTGGAAAACTCCATGCCTGTGTCTGAACGTCAGTGCTCAGATGTCTGGATCCTGGAGCTGAGGTGGGTTTCTCTGGGTAACCATGGGTTCCATGGCCCTGCCCGGGGTCATTGCTGAGGTAGGGTTCTTAGTCTTTCCCTCTGGCAAGTCCACCTCCCCTGGGGCTCATCGAGACACCCCAGGTAGGCTCCCTGGCTGGTGTTCTTCAGTCTCTAAGTTGTGTCCAAGTATTTGTGACCACACTGACTGCAGCCTGTCAAGCTTCCCTGTCCTCCACTATCTCCTGGGTGTTTGCTCCAACTCATATCCATTGAGTTGGTGATGCCATCCAGCAGCTCATCCTCTGTCGTCCCCTTCTTCTCCTGCCTTCAATCTTTCCTAGCATCAGGGTCTTTTCCAATGAGTCAGCTTTTCCTATCAGGTGGTCAAAGTATTGGAGCTTCAGCTTCAGCATCTGTCTGTCCAGTGAATATTCACAGTTGATTTCCTTTAGGATTGATTGGTTTGATCTCCTTGCTGTCCAAGGGACTCTCAACAGTCTTCTCCAGCACCACAGTTTGAAAGCATCAGTTCTTTGGTGCTCAGCCTTCTTTATGGTCCAACTCTCACATCGACCATAGCCAAGGTGTCCTGACCAAAGGAATGTGTGACTCCAGTTGGGGAGGGGTCTGGGGACTGTGTGAGTCTCACCCCACCTGCATGGGTCAGAATCATGTACAGAGGGAGACCATTCACTCAAAGCTAAGAAAAAGGGAAGAGTACATGTGAGCTTCACCTGACTCGTATTTAGGAATTAATGCTTTACAGTATCATTTTATACAGGCCTGTGCCTATCCCGTTTACCCCTGCAAGCTGCCCCATCCCTGGGGCTCCTGGAGACTCCTCAGGTGAGCTACCTGGTCATTATTCCAATTCACCAGCACGAGGATGGCAAGAAGGGAGCAGGTTTACTTTTGCAACTGATTGCAGGGCACATGAATCAGGCAAAAAGCCAGTGAGCAGCAGGTGAGGTTGCTGCTGTGATCTCCTTCCAGTAGACCGTCCATACTCAGCAGAGACCAGGCCTGCCCCTCGTCTTCCAGCCCCGCGTCTGGTGTGTTTTCGCAGCACCTCAGCAGGACAACAAAAGACCGAGACTGCCAGCACCAAGGTAGTGTGTTCAGCATTACCATGACAGCTGGAAGAACAGTTACTGTCACATAGAACCGAAGGGAAAAGAGGAAGACTTCTTTGGAACAAGTGTGGCAGAAGGAGACCGACCCAACACTTCTATCTACCAAGCCAGGAGGTTATAGGAACTCACTCGTTTCCACCATAGGGGCCCAACCAGCAGAGACCTGGTATCCTAACCAGGGGTCTTGCCACCACAGGTGTAGGGTCTGGGAAGGGGGTTCACCCTGGAGACTGTGGACCTGTGACCCCAGGTACAGGGTATGGGAGGTGTTACCCTGAGACTGTGGACATGTGACCTCAGGTACAGGGTCTGGGGGGTCACCCTGGAGACTGTGGATGTGTGACCCCAGGTACAGGGTCTGGGGATTATATGGGTCTCACCCCATCCACGTGGGTCTCACCCCACCCACGTGGGTGTGGATCCTGTACACAGAGACCCCACATGTGCTCTTTACCTCAGTGTGTCTCTTCCACTCTGAGATTTCCAGCATCTGAATTGAGGGTGTTGCCCTGATTAACCTGTGGTCCTTTTTCTTTTCTTCAAATTGTCACATTCACATGAGGTCAGGCACCTTTGAGTGAGTTGCTGCTCTGCATTCTGCTGAGTGAAAAAACCTTTGGTGGTGTCATGTTAATATCATAGCATATCATATATCTAATTCATAGAGTCACCACTGTCTGATTTCCTCCAGACCAAGTTCGTGTAATTTAATGTGTAATTTATTGTTATCTTATATTGGGGGTAGAGTTGATTTCTGAAGTTTTGTTTTAGATGTACATGAATTTGATTCAGTTATACATAGATGTATATCTGTTCTTTTTTTTAATATAAGTTATTAAAGTTTGTTCAGTAGAGTCCTTAGTTCTATTCAGTAGATCCTTTTTCATTATCAACTTGATGTATATTTTCATCCCAAACTCTTAATTTATCTGTCCCTTCTAACTTTCCTTTGATAGTCATAATTTGATTTTCTGCGTCTATGAGTCTGTTTCTATCTTGTAAATTAGTTCATTGGTATGAACTTATAGATTTCACCTGTACGTGATATCTTAGGATATTTGTCCTTTTCTCTCTGAAAAGTACGTATAGTATGATAATTTCTTGTATAGCCAGGCTGCTGCCAATATCATTATCTTGTTCTATTTCATGGCTGAGCAGCATTCCAGTGTCTAGACGTACCATGTAGTCTTTTTTCTGTCAGTGGACATTTTGGTGGATTCTGTGTCTTGACTATTGTAGATAGTGCTGCCCTGAAAATCAAGGTGCACGTGTCATTTTGAATGGTGATTTTCTCTGGACCTAAGTTGAGGAATGGGATTGCAGGATCATACGATACCTCTATGTTTAGTTTTTCCAGGAAACTCCATGCTGTTTTCCATCGTGGCCTCACCATTTACATCCCACCAAGACTGTGGGAGGATTTTATTTTTCTGTACATTCTCTGCAGTAATTGTTCTTTGTAGATCTTTTCAACGATGGCCATTGTGCCAGTGTGAGGGGATACCTCATAGTTTAGTTTGGCATTGATCTAATAATTACTGATGTGGGCTATCTTTCCATGTGCTTTTATTTTTATTTTACATCTTGTAAGAACAGTTTACCTCTTCAATCTGGCTTCTTCAAAGTTGGCCCTGTTTAGAAATTTTTTTTCAATGATTTACCCCAGGACATTTCTTGAGGGCAGGTGTCATTTACAGCCCTCTTGGACTTGTGACTATTATGAGCCCTTTAGCATCTCTTTTAAGGTGTATATATTGATCTGGACCAGCTAATTACTCCCTGTCCCTCTGCCTTCCTTTTTTGGTAACCATGAGTTTCTCTTCTAAGTCTGTGAGGCTGTTTCTCTTTTGTAAGGAAGTTTATTTGTATCCATGTATAGATTCCACAGGAAGTAGTATCCTACACTTGTCTTTCTCTTTCACTTACTTCGCTTAGTATGATTATCTCCAGATTCTTCCCGGTAACTGGAAGTGGCATTATTTCATCCTTCTTTACATCTGAGTAATGTTGGCATTGTGCACATGTACCCTGTTTCCTGTCTTCGTTCACCTGTCCTTGTACACTTAAGTTGCTTCTGTGTCTTGGTTATTGTACCTAGTGCCGCCATGATCGTTGGGTGCAGGTGTCTTTTTAAATTTTGGTTTTCTCTGGATCTATGCTTAGGTATGGGGCTGCTGGGTCACTGGGTACTTCTATGTTTAGTTTTTTAAGAACCTCCATAATGTTCTCCCTATTGGATGTACTGACTTACGTTCTACCAGCAGTGTAGGAGGGGTCCCTTTTCTCCACACCCTCTGCAGACTTTATTGTTGTAGGGTTTTCAATATGGCCATTCTGATCAACGTGAGGTGATACCTCGTTGTACGTTTGATTTCCCTTTCTATAAGAACTAGTGAAGAAAGCTGAGCACTGAAGAATTGATGCTTTTGAACTGTGGTGTTGGAGAAGACTCTTGAGAGTCCCTTGGACTGCAAGGAGATCCAACCAGTCCATTCTGAAGGAGATCAGCCCTGGGTGTTCTTTGGAAGGAATGATGCTAAAGTTGAAACTCCAATACTTTGGCCACCTCATGCAAACAGTTGACTCATTGGAAAAGACTCTGATGCTGGGAGGGATTGGGGGCAGGAGGAGAAGGGGATGACAGAGGATGAGATGGCTGGATGGCATCACTGACTCGATGGACATGAGTTTGAGTGAACTCCAGGAGTTGGTGATGGACAAGGAGGCCTAGAGTGCTGCAATTCTTGGGGTCGCAAAGAGTCGGACACGACTGAGTGACTGAACTGTACTGAAGAACTAGTGATGCTGAGCATTGTTTCATGTGCTTTATGGCCATTTCTATGACTTCTTTGGAGAAATGTGCATTTATTCTTTGGCTGATTTTTTATTGTGTTGTTTGTTTTTTTGATATTGAGCTGTACTAATGGTTTGTTTGTGTTGAAGAGAATTCCCTATAGGTATCTTTGTTTGCAAGAATTTTTTTTCCCTTCTGAGGGTTGTCTTTTTCTTTCACTGATGGTTTCCTTTGCTGTGCAGATGCTTTTAATGTTTATTAGGTCCCATTTGTGTATTTTTGTTTTATTTTCATGATTCTATGAGGTGGATCAAAAAAGAACTTGCTGCATTTTATACCAAGGCATGTGCTTTTTTCCTCAAGAGTTTCATAGTATCTGTCCTTTTATTTAGATCTTTAATCTGTTTGGAGTTTATTTTTTTGTGTGTATGGTGTTAGGGAGCATTCTAATTTCATTGCTAAGGAAGCTGCCCGACGTTCTCCATGGTGGCTGCTTCCAATTTCGATCCCCAGTGTCAGTGTAGGAGGGCTCCCTTTGCTCTACACCCTCTCCAGCATTTATTGCTTGTAGAGTTTCCATCTGTGGCCATTCTGACTGTTAAGAGGTGATACCTTCTTGAAGTTTTGTTTTGCATTTCTCTCATATTTAGCGATATTCACATTTTTACATGTGATTTTTTTAAAACAGTGTGAGTTAAACTTATTCAAATTGGCTTCTTGAATGCCTGTTTTGTCTTTAATATTTTTCTGTTGATGTTCCCGAGGGCATTTCTTGAGGGCAGGTGTTTTTTACTTACAGCCCACAGGCCTAGTGGGGCCTAGTGGCACCCCAGTGCCAGTGAGCAAAGGATTTAAAGTTGTTGTTATGGGAAATGGCCACCAGGTGGCAACATGTCTTATGCCCCTACCCTGGTTACTGGGGGAACCAGAGCCTTAGGGAAAGTCCTGTTTGTGGATTGCCAATTAGAGTGGAACGTGCCAGAAGAAATACCCAAAGCTTGTGCCCTATTCCTTCTTCTTTCCTTACCCCTATCTCCTGGACACATCCCACTTCCTGCAACACCACTCTGTGGAGGGTGCTTTAATCATAGGTGGGGTGACCCTAAGGAAGGAAGCTGGAGGTGGGAACCCCATCACCCGGAAGCATGGAGCCCAGGGGGCTTTTCAAAGCTCCTCCAGTCCAGAGGCTCCACATCCTTTGGGTGCAGTAGGTGTAGTTTCACTGCAGGAGGACCTGCCAGGATCTGGTGGTTGTGGGCCGGTGCATAGGGGAACAGGCTTACCAGGTCCATGGGGCAGGGCTCATTGGCTGGCACATCCTTCCCAGCTCCCTCAGCCCAAGACAGTCCATCCAAGGGACCCAAGCCTGCCCAGGCTTCAGGGATATGGCAGCAGCCCAGGTCACTAAGGCCTGAAGAGAATAGAGTCAGCACTCTCTTTTTGTAATTTGTATTTTGTCATGGTGTAGAGGTGACTTACAACGTTGTAGAGTTTATTTGTTTCAGGTGTACAGCAAACGATTCAGTCATGCATAATGACGCATAAATGTTCTAGTGATGCATAGCACATGTTCTCTTTTAGGTTCTCTTCCCATATGGTTTTTTATGCAGTGTTGATTCGGGGTCCTCGTCCTATAGTGGGTTCTTGTTGATTATTTTACAAAGAGTCGTGTGTGTATGCCCATGTCCACCTTCTCATTTCCTTTGCCCACCACCTTTCCCTTTTGGTAACCATAAGGTGGTTTGCTATGTTATGAGGCTGTTTGTTTTTGGTAAAGAAGTTCATTTGTATCCATTTTTAGAATCCATCTCCAAGAAACATCATGTGATACTTGTCTTCCTTTGTCTTACTTCACTTAATGTGATCATCTCTACTTCCTTCCTTGTTGCTGGACATGGCATGATGTCACCCTTTTCATGGCTGAGCTGTAACTACTCTATGTGTGTGTATACATCTTGTTTGCCCATTCATCTGTCCTTACCCACCTAGGCTTCATCCATGTATTGGCTATTGGACATGATGCTGCCAGGAACACTGGTGCATCTGTCTTTTAAAATTACGGTTTTCTCTGGATCTGTGCCCAGGACTGGGATTGCTGGGTCCTCTGGTACTTCACTCTTTAGTTTTTAATGACCCTTTGTCCTTAGTGACTTTCATTCCAATCAACAGGGAGGAGGGTTCTTTCCCCTCCATTCCCTTTCCAGCATTTATTGTCATGGATTTTCTATGCTGACCATGCTGACGTGTGTGAGTGACGCCACTTCTGATTCACAGTCCTCTGATACAGATACTGAGCATCTTTTCATGTGCTTCACAGCCATCGCTATGATTCTTTGGAGAAAGGTCCCTTTAAATCTTGTGCCCCTATTCGACTGGGTTGTTTCTTTGATATTGAGGTGCATAAGCAGTTTGCATGTTTCGGTGAGAAATTCCTCGTGGGTGTCTTGGTTTGCACATATTAGTTTCATTATGGGGTTTGTCTTTTTGTGTGTTTATGGTTTCCTCTGCTGTGCCAGTACTTTTACGGGGAGTTAGGTCCCATTTATTTTTATTTTTTTCATTTATTTATTTTTGTTTTATTTTTCATGATTCTAAGAGGTAGATCAAAGAAAAAACTTGCCGCATTTTATGTCAAAGTGTGTTCTGCTTTTTCCCTTAAGAGTTTCATATTATCTGTCCTTTTGTTTAGGTCTTTAATCTATTTGGAGTTTATTTTTGTGTATGCTGTTAGGGAGTATTCTAATTTCATTCTCATGACCATTTCTTAAAAAACCTGCAAACTGTTCCTCATAGTGACTGCTACTAATCTACCTTTTCACTAAGTGTGGGAGGGTTCTCTTTTTTCCACACTTTCTCCAGCATTTATTGTTTGTCAACTTTTGGACAATGGCCATTGTTAACCATGTGAGGGAATACCTCATTGTAGTTTTGATTTGCATGTTTCTAATATTTAGTGATGTGGACATCTTTTCATGTGATTCTTTTAAAGGGTGTGAGTTAAACTTACCTCTTGAAATTGACCACTTGAATGCCTGCCGTGTTTTGAAAAATTTTTTTTTTTCCAGTGACACCTAGGACATTTTTTGAAGGCAGGTATTTTTTACCTTCAGCCCTTTGATCCTTGTGCATATTAAATACCCAGCAGTACTGCTTTTCATGGTGTTGTTAAATTAGACGGCCACAAGGGAGCAGCAGTTCTTCATGTCCCACTCTTTCTTTTTTTTTTTTTCCCTGTAATTTACTTGTTATTTTATGTTGGAATATTGTTAATTTCTGGTGTGTTTGTTTCAGTTGTACAGATACATGATTCAGTTATGCATAGATGTTTATTCTCTTCGGGTTCATTTTCACATATAGGTGATTACAGTGTGCTCATCGACTTTCCTATGCTATTCAATAGTTACTTTTTAATCATCTATTTGATATATATTACTGTGTATGTGTTAATTCCGAACTCTTAATTTCTCCCACTTGTTTCTGAAGGATGGGGGCTCTGCAGAGGGCAACAGGCACTCCAGGTTCATTGTGGAGGTACACTGCCTGCCTGCTACATGCTCCCAGCTCCCTCAGCCCCAGCACACTCCAGCCTTGGTACCCAAGCCAATCAGGCTCCAGGGATGTGACATCAGCTCAGGTCACTACGGCCAGAGGGGAATAGAATCAACATTTCTTGTTCAATATTTTTCTGTTTTACCCTGTAATTTGAACAGGAGTGAATTATAATCTTGTGGGGTTTTCTGCCTTTTTTTTTTTTTTCTATCTACTGCATCTTGATTTTCTTGGTGACCAGGAGTTTCTTTTCTAAATCTGTGAGGCTGTGTCTCTTTGGGAAAGACCTTCACTGGTACCCATTTTTAGGTTACACCTACAGGTGTTATCACATGACACCTGTCTCTCCCTGTCTCCCTTACTTTACTCGGAATGATCATCCCTACTTTATTTCCTGTGGCTGGACTTGGCATTATTTCCTACTTCCTTATCCCTGAGAAATATTGCATTGTGTACATGTGCCCCAATCTCTGTTTCCATTCATCTGTAATTTCTACGTTTAGCTTCCTTCCCAGACTTGACTATTGTACCTTGTTGGGCTGAGATTGCAGGGGTTCCCTTGTCTTTTAAATGTTTAAAAAACTTTCTCTGGGTTTATTCTCAGCTGTGGGACTGCTGGGTCCTAAGGTACTTGTGTTGCAGTGAAAAGGGATTAAAAAAGAGAGAAATGAGTTTTTCTCTTTCCCTTTCCTGAGAACAAAGAAGATAAAGAAAACAATGAGCAGACTTGAATATTCATTTTTTTTTTCTTTTAGCCATTCCTGGCTCTGCATGTCTGTAACTAAGTTTGCTTTCTTGCTCTCTAACTCTGCAGGAGCTACACCTTGCACCCGTTTAAAGTCTCCTCTATACTGGGAACAATTAAATCATTCTAAGGATAATCAGTCTAATAACACTAGAAAACTAGGCTGGGTGCCTTATGGACAATGCTAGTATATAGTTTCTCTAAAAAATAAGAATTGGTATGGAACAAACTAAGTTAGATGACTTAGGTATATATTGGGCTATACATCTGGTCCCGTCACTTCATGGCAAATAGATGGGGCAGACTTTATTCTGGGGGGCTCCAAAATCACTGCAGATGGTGACTGCAGCTGTGAAATTAAAAGACGCTTGCTCCTTGGAAAAAAAGTTATGACCAACCTAGACAGCATATTCAAAAGCAGAGACATTACTTTGCCAACAAAGGTCTGTCTAGTCAAAGCTATGGTTTTTCCAGTAGTCATGTATGGATGCGAGAGTTGGACTGTGAAGAAAGCTGAGTGCCGAAGAATTGATGCTTTTGAACTGTGGTGTTGGAGAAGACTCTTGAGAGTCCCTTGGACTGCAAGGAGATCCAACCAGTCCATCTTAAAGGAAATCAGTCCTGAATATTCATTGGAAGGACTGATGTTGAAGCTGAAACTCCAATACTTTGGCTACCTAATGCTAAGTACTGACTCATTGGAAAAGACCTTGATTCTGGGAAAGAGTGAAGGCAAGAAGAGATGGGGATGACAGAGGATGAGACAATTGGATGGCATCACCAACTCAATGGACATGAGTTTGAGTAAACTCCGGGAGTTGGCAATGTACAGAGAGGTCTACTGAGCAACTCAACTGAACTGAACTGACGTTGGATGGCCACCAGAGGGCACTCTTGACCTGCTCACTGTCCAAGCAGTACACCAGGTAGTCACTGGGACTCCAGGACTTTCAGATAAGTTTCCATACATAGACTCCTTGCTTCTAACAACACCGACCCTACCCCCAAGATTTTGCACAAACGGACAGGGACAGCATCGGGCATTTATGGCCCAACCACTCAGAAAAAATGAGCAGAAAGCAGCCCTGCTAGCAGCAGCATTGAGGAGCTTAGATCCAGTGAAACAGACTGTTCCCTTGTGGAAAGGGCAAACTAACAGCACCGTTATGCTACGACCAGTGCACCCATTGCAAAGAGATTGGACGCTGGATGAATGAGTGCCCCATTGCAGAGGGACATCTAAAGTGTTGAAGAAGTTCAGTCAACCCAACAAAGAAAGGTACCAGCCTGAGCTGGCTGTCCAAAACCTTATCTGCCTGGCTGGAGCAGTATCAGACTAGGGAAGAGCGGGCTTCCTGATCCTGGGCGTCTGGGAGCCCATGGTCACAATGAAAGTAGGGGGCCAATCAATGAGTTTTATGGTGGATATCAGAGCTGAGCACTCCGTGGTAACCACACCTGTGGCTCCTCTCACAGGGCAAATAGCAGCTATTGTTGGGGCCACAGGGCACTTGGCAGCCCGCTCATTTTGCAAGGCCGGTTTGTGTCAGCGAGGGGGCCATTGGTGACTCATGAATTTCTGTACTTACCAGAATGCCCCATTCCCCTGCTGGGTAGAGACTTACTGACAAAACTGGGGCACAAATCACCTTTACCCCCAGAAAGCCTGCGAGCCTCACCTTGGGGGGCCAATTGGCCCTGATGATGGCCGTGACCGTGCCCAGGGAAGATGAATGACATCTCTGTTCCTCAGGGAAGGAACAAATAAATCCCCCCAGACTGCTAAAAGAATTCCCTGATGTTTGGGCAGAGAAGGGGCCCCCAGGTTTGGCCAAAAACCATGCCCCCACTGTAGAGGACCTGAGGCCAGGAGCCACTCCTGTTAGATAAAAACAATATCCATTACCATGGGAGGCATGCCTGGGAATTCGGGACTACATCCAGTGCCTATAAGATGCCGAGATCCTAATCGAATTTCAGTTTCCCTGGAATACGCTGTTCTTTTCTTGTGGCCTTTGTTTAAAGCCACAGCAGGATCTGGAAAGGACCCCCTGGAGTGGGGGCCTGAACAGAAAAAGGCCTTCGAGGAGATAAGAGACTCTTGACCAGTCTGGAGGGAATGACTACTGCCCCATCCAGGACCTCCACACCTTCAACAGTGCAGTGATCACCATCCATCTAGTGGTCCCAAATTCCTACTCTCTTCTGAGTCTTACCCACTCAGGTAAGCTGGTTCACCTGCTTCGATCTCAAGGACATGTTCTTCTGCCTCCGGCTGTCACCAGCCAACCAGCCATTGTTTGCCTTTCAATGGAAAGACCCACACTGGGAGAAGGACACAGCTTACTTGGACTCCACTGCCACAAGGCTTCAAAAACTCACCTACCCTGTTTGGTGAAGCCCTGAGTGCGGACCTTGCTGCCTTTCCCGGAGAAACTTTAAACTGCACCCTACTCCAGTACATGGATGACCTGTTGCTAGCCAGCCCCACCCAAGGGGACTGCAAGAGAGGCACCAAAACCCTATTGGCTCCGCTCACCACCACAGGGTACAAGGTGTCATGGAAAAAGTCTCAGCCCTGCAGACAGGAGGTCAAATACCTGGGATCTGTCATCACAAAAGGGCATCAGGTGCTTGGACACGAGAGGAAGCAAGCCATCTGTTCAATACCTCAGCTGAACACTAAGAAAGAAGTCTGTAAGTTCCTTGGGGCTGCTGGATTCTGCCAGATCTGGATACTGGGTTTCCCTGAAATTGCCAAGCCTTTGTTTAAAACCACAGCAGGATCTGGAAAGGACCCCCTGGAGTGGGGGCCTGAACAGAAAAAGGGCTTCGAGAAGATAAAGAGACTCTTGACCAGTGCTCCAGCATTAGGGCTGCCAGATGTGACGCAGGACTTTAACCTCTTTGTACATGAGAAAAATCACACAAACAGCTGCGCCATGGCAGTGCCCAGTTGCATATCTGTCCAAACGACTGGAGCCAGTAGCTGTGGGTTGGCCGCCATGCCTCGGGCATTAGCCGCAACTGTGGTTTTGGTCAGAGAAGCAGATCAGCTTACTCTAGGACAAAATATAAATGTAAAGGTTCCCCATGCTGTTACTGCCCTGAAGAACACCCAGGGGCATAAGTGGCTGACCAACTCCAGGATGGCTCACTATCAAGGACTGCTTTGCAAAAACCCACAGGTCCAACTCGAGACTATGTGGACACAGAACCCCACTACCTTTTTACCTATGGAATCTGAAACCCCCGATCATAACTGTGAGGAGGTCATAGATGAGATTTACTTGAGCAGGCTGGACCTGATAGACATTCCCCTTCAGAACCCAGAACTGGAACTGTTCACTGATGGAAGCAGTTTCATCCAAGATGGGCAGCACAAAGCTGGCTATGCCATAACAACTGACGAGACAGTGAAGGCTGAGGCCTTGCCACAGGGTGGTCAGCACAACAGGCTGAGCTATGGGCACTTGCCCAGGTGCTAAGGCACGCTGAAGGGAAACGAGTCAACATCTATACTGATTCAAGGTATGCCTTTGCTACTTTACATGTACATGAAGCCATTTATAAAGAAGGGACTATTGACAGCAGGGGGGAAGGAGATTAAAAACAAAAAGAAAATCGTTCAGCTGATTGAAGCAGTCTGGAAGCCTTTCCAGGTGGCAGTCATCCATTGTAAAGGCCATCAGTGAGGAACTGATCCAATCAGCAAAGGAAATCGGTTGGCTGACCAGGCAGCCAAGGAGGTGGCAGCCCAACCGAGCCCCACAGTGGGCCCTGAATCAATCTTTAAGGTCCACTTGATGCCAGAATTGCCTCTGTCCCCGAGATATACCAAGGAAGAAGATCAGTGGACTCTAAATGAGAGAAGAATAAAAGAAAAAGAGGGCTGGAGGAAACTCCCAGACCAGACTCTTTGTCCCCAGCAATATAGCAATCCAGCTGGTAAAACAACATCATGAGACAACTCATTTGGGAAAAACTGCACTGGAGAGTATACTGAGCTGCTACTATTTCATTCCTAAGCTCCCAACCCTGTGTGCCCAAATCAGGGCTAGATGTGTGACTTGTGCACAAAACAATGCCAGCCAAGGACCAAGCCCCAACCCAGGGGTGCAGACCGTTGGGACACTGCCCTTTGAAGATCAAAAGTGGACTTTACTGAAGTCAAGCCCTATAGGGGCTGTAAGTATTTACTTGTGGTAGTCTGCACCTGCTCAGAATGGGCGGAAGCCTACCCCACTTGCACTGAACGGGCACAAGAAGTGGCCAAGGCCTTACTAAGAGACATAATCCTGAGACATGCGCTGCCTCTCTCCATAGGGTCTGACAATGGGCCAGCTTTTGTGTCTGAGATAATCCAAACTTTATCCAGGACACTGGGAATCAAATGGAAGCTTCACACTGCTTACAGGCCACAGAGCTCAGGGAAAGTTGAACACACGAATCGGACCCTCAAGACTACATTAGATAAACTCTGTCAGGAGACCCAGTTATCTTGGGTTGACATGTACCCCTTTTCTTTACTCTGAACCCTATGCACCCTGAGGTCCTCAGGCCAATCACCTATTGCCTTCATAACCATTCGATGTATATCCAGGGGCCTGGGTGAAAAAATGTTTTCCAGTTATGCCCCCAGCTGCCACTACCTTTCTGCCACCAGAGGATCAAAACCCCAGGCAGTATCCCGACACCATGGCATTACCATCATGCCCCTATGCCTCCGTCCACCCCCAAATGCCACACAGATGTTACAGCCCAGAACAGGTGTCTGTCTGCCAAAGAAATGGAAAAAACCTACTGGACAGGGGCAATAATGCAGACAAATAAAATCAAGGACCAACTTTGCCCCCCAAATCAGGCTCTGCCTGTTGGCAGCATGACCCAGGTTACAGAGTTAACTCCCCCTTAGACCCCTGTCTGTACCAGGTTCTCAAGAAATGCATCGCCTTCTTAATAACACCAACCCCCAGCTGGCCAGGGGTTGCTTGGTTTGCTTAGGAGCTCCACGGTACTTAGCTACACCCGTACCATTAAATAGTGCAACAGCCTTGGGAACTCCTATAGATCCACCCTTACAAGGGCCAGTCTTAAGGGCAATTGAGTTAACTCTAAAGGCTCCAGAATGCTTTACAAATGATGGAGGAACTGAACCTGTAGGCAATTTAGCCAGGGACCAATGTAATCAAACTTTAATTGATGAACGGCCCACTCATCCTCCCACAAACACAATATGGTGCCACCCCCACCCAGGCCTTGTCTTTGTTTGTGGGACAGATGCCTACTTATGTCTACCAGTTAATTGGATGAGTATCTGAACTTTAGCTCTCCTCACTCCCCAGATGAATATTGTCCCTAACAACCAGATTCTCACATACGTGCCTCTGGCAGCACATATGCGGTAGTCAAAATGAGCCATCCAGTTTATACCCCTACTAGTTGGTCTAGGAATCACGGCTGGGATAGGTAGGGGAATAGGAGGAATTGCTTCATCAGCCCTTTTACTGTACAGTATCCAAAGACTTCACAGACGACATTGAGAGAGTAGCCAAATCTTTAGTGGCCTTACAGGACCAACTAGATTTCCTGGCAGAGGTTGTTTTACAGAATAGGAGAGGGCTAGACCAAATGGCAACCCACTCCAGTGTTCCTGCCTGGAGAATCCCAAGGATGGGGGAGCCTGGTGGGCTGCCGTCTATGGGGTCACACAAAGTCAGACACGACTGAAGCGGCTTAGCAGCAGCAGCAGCAGACCTACTGACAGCTGAAAAGTGGGGACTCTGCCTCTTCTTGAACGAAGAACGCTGCTTTTATCTAAACCAATCAGGAATAGTAAGGGACATGGCCCAACCACTAAGGGAATGAATCATAAAAAAGAGTGAGACACCGGTAAATTCCTGGGCTAACTGGAACAATATTTGTAGCTGGGCATCGTGACTTCTCCCTTTAACCTGTCCTCTCTTCATCTTCTTTGCAGTGCTCGTTTGGTCCTTGTATTCTCAGTCCAATCACCCAATGCATAACCTCTCAGATTGAATCCATAAAGTTACAAATGGTAATAGCTCGATATATAGCCCCCTAAAAGATGGGGAGCTCTAAATGTCCTACCAAAGCATGAGATAATGCTTTCTATGAGTGATAGAAGCATCAAAGTGGGGGGGGGGAACGAAGAGGAAAAGTTAAGATTTTTACATAACCTCCTGTTCTTTCTGCCTCTGTAAGGCGGCTTGCTCTTTGTAAAGTCTAGATCACGTAGGTCTCAGAAAGCAGGGACTCACAATACTAGGAACTGGAGCTTATCTCGCTGACCCTTGTTCTGTTTGCAATCACCCTAGCCCCTGCAAATCTGCAAACCTGCTTAATCATGCCTGTCTGTGTATAAAAACTCTGTAACCCAGGGACGGGGAAGCCTGATGGGCTGCTGTCTATGGGGTCGCTCAGAGTCGGACACAACTAAAGCGACTTAGCAGCAGCAGCAGCAGCAACCCTTTGTTCGGGGCTCAGAACTTGGAGTGTTAACTCCTCTGGGCCCTCCAGCGTAATATATCTGAGTTCTCTAACTCTTCAAGTGTGATGCTTAGTTTCTGCAACATTTCATGATGCTGAGCGTCTCTTCATGTGCCTATCTGCGATCTGTAGGCTTTCCTCAGAGAAGTATCCATTTTGATCTTTGGCCCATTTTTTTTTCTTTGTTTGTATGTATTTTTGATAATGAGCTTCATGAGCTGTTTGTATGTTTTGGAGATGAATTCCTTGTGGGTCTCTTCCTTTGCAAATATTTCTTCCTATTCTGAGGGTTGTCCTTGTCTTTCCTTGAGGGTTTCCTTTTGGTATACAAAAGCTTTTAAGGTTAATTTGGTGCATTTTCTGATTTGTGATTTATTTTTCATTTTTCTAAGAGGTAGATCCACAAAGAACTTGCTGCATTCATGTCAAATTGTGTCCTGTTTATATTTTTCTCAAGAATTTCATCGTATCCATCCTTACAACTAGGTTTTTTAATCTATTTGGAGTTTATTTTTGTGTATGGTGTTAAGGAGTATTCTAACCTCATTCTCAGTTTCATGGCTGAAGGAAGCTTCACAATGTCCTCCATAGTGGCTGTTACCAATTTGCACCCCAAGCATTGGTGGAGGAGGGGTCCCTTGTCTCCACACCCTCTCCAGCAGTTATTGTTTTTAGTGTTTGGCAATGGTCATTCTGACTGGTGTGATGTGATATCTCGCTGCAGTTTAGTTTTGCATCTCTAATAAATAGTTATGTTGACATCTTTTCTTGTGATTATCTTAAAGGATATGAGTTAAACTTACTTCCTGAAATTGGCATAATTAATGGCTGCCTTGTTTTGAAGTCTTTTCCAATGACCACCCCTAAGGCATTTCTCCATGCCTTAGGGAGGCAGGTGTTTTTCACTTTGTGAAATGAAAATATCTCCTGCCATATTAATAAACAAGAAATGTCACAGCCATCAGCAATTTCTGGCCTCCAAAGGTGAATGAGGGCTCCCCAAACTGCAATCCAGAGGATGCTGCCGCCCCCCACTGTGATAGCTGAGGAGCTGGGGGAATGCAAGAAGCAAGGTGAAGTAGGAAACAGGATTGGTCCAGACACCTGAGGTGCATAAGAAAGGAATGAATGCAGTGCGCCCAGAGGCTTGCAACTTCCCATACATAGGATGCTAAATTCCTTAACCATATACCTGATCTTTGCGGTTCAGACTGCCTGCTCCCTTTGTTGCAAACTTGTATATAGCCTGACTCCTCAGTTTTTTCAGAGCTACTGAGATGCTGTCTCCCAGGACTGGAGTTGTAAACATTCCCACTAAGTAAAATAACTTTCTACTCTCAGGTTGTGACTATATTTTTTAGTTGACAACTTCAGTTCAGTTGCTTAGTCGTGTCCAACTCTTTGTGACCCCATGGAAGGCAGCACGTCAGGCTGCCCTGTCCATCAACAACTCCCGGAGTTTACCCAAAGTCATGTCCTTGGAGTCGGTGATGCCATCCAACCATCTCATCCTCTGTCGTCCCCTTCTCCTGCCTTCAAATTTTACCAGCATCAGGATCTTTTCAAAGGATTCAGTTCTTCGCATCAGGTTGCCAAAGTACTGGAGTTTCAGCTTCAGAATCAGTCCTTTCAATGAATATTCAGGACTGATTTCCTTTTAGGATGGACTAGTTGGATCTCCTTGCAGTCCAAGGGACTCTCAAGAGTCTTCTCCAACACCACAGTTCAAAAGCATCAATTCTTCGGCGCTCAGCCTTCTTCACAGTCCGACTCTCACATCCATACATGACTACTGGAAAAACCATAGCCTTGACTAGACAGATCTTTGTTGGCAAAGTAATGTCTCTGCTTTTGGATATGCTATCTAGGTTCGTCCTAAATTTTCTTCCAAGGAGTAAGCGTCTTTTAATTTCATGGCTGCAGTCACCATCTGCAGTGATTTTGGAGCCCCAAAACATAAAGTCTGACACTGTTTTCACTGTTTCCCCATCTATTTCCCATGAAGTGATGGGACCAGATGCCAGGATCTTCGTTTTCTGAATATTGAGCTTTAAGCCAACTTTTTCATTCTCCTCTTTCACTTTCATCAAGAGGCTCTTTAGTTCCTCTTCACTTTCTGCCATAAGGGTGGTGTCATCTGCATC
>NW_024070213.1:42361715-42477673 GCF_014754425.2 Oryx dammah | reverse complement strand
GGTGTTGACCATCTGGTGATGTCCATGTGTAGAGTCTTCTCTTGTGTTGTTGGAAGAAGGTATTTGCTATGACCAGTGCATTTTCTTCAGAAAACTCTATTAGTCTTTGCCCTGCTTCATTCTGCATTCCAAGGCCAAATTTGCCTGTTACTCCAGGTGTTTCTTCCTACTTTTGCATTCCAGTCCCCTATAATGAAAAGGACATCTTTTTTGGGTGTTAGTTCTTAAAGGTCTTATAGGTCTTCATAGAACCATTCAACTTCAGCTTCTTCAACAGTACTGGTTGGAGCATAGACTTGGATTACTGTGATATTGAATGGTTTGCCTTGGAAACAAACAGAGATCATTCTGTCGTTTTTGAGATTACATCCAAGTACTGCACTTCAGACTCTTTTGTTGACCATGATGGCTACTCCATTTCTTCTGAGGGATTCCTGCCCACAGTAGTAGATATAATGGTCATCTGATTTAAATCCACCCATTCGAATCCATTTTAGTTTGCTGATTCCTAGAATGTGGACGTTCACTCTTACCATCTCTTGTTTGACCACTTGCAATTTGCCTTGATTCATGGACCTGACATTCCAGGTTCCTATGCGATATTGCTCTTTACAGCATCGGACCTTGCTTCTATCACCAGTCACATGCACAGCTGGGTATTGTTTTTTGGTTTGATTCCTTAATTCATTTTTTTTTTTTTTTTTTTTTTTCTTCGTTCTTTTTTTTTTTTTTCATCCCTTCATTCTTTCTGGAGTTATTTCTCCACTGATCTCCAGTAGCATATTGGGCACCTACTGACCTAGGAGTTCCTCTTTCAGTATCCTATCATTTTGCCTTTTCCTACTGTTCATGGGGTTCTCAAGGCAAGAATATGAAAGTGGTTTGGCATTCCCTTCTCCAGTGGACCACATCTGTCAGACCTCTCTGCCATGACCCACCCGTCTTGGGTTGCCCCACGGGCATGGCTTAGTTTTATTGAGTTAGACAAGGCTGTGGTCCTAGTTTGATTAGATTGACTAGTTTTCTGTGAGCATGGTTTCAGTGTGTCTGCACTCTTATGCCCTCTTGCAATACCTACCATCTTATTTGGGTTTCTCTTACCTTGGGCATGGGGTATCTCTTCACGGCTGCTCCAGCAAAGCACAGCCACTGCTCCTTACCTTGGATGAGGGGTATCTCCTCACCACCGCCCTTCCTGACCTTCAACGTGGGATAGCTCCTCTAGGCCCTCCTGCACCTGTGCAGCCACTGCTCTTTGGACATGGGGTTGCTCCTCCTGGCCGCCGCCCCTGGCCTTGGGTGTGGGGTTGTTCCTCCCAGTCACCACCCTGGCCTCAGGCATGGGATTTCTCCTCTTGGCTGCTGCCCCTGACCTCGGACTCGGGGTAGCTCCTCTCGACTGACCTTGGACGCAGGGTAGCTCCTCCCGGCTGCCATCCCTGCCTCGGACGCGGGGTAGCTCCTCTCGGCCCCCGCCCCTGATCTTGGAAGCGGGGTAGCTCCTCCCGGCTGCCATCCCTGCCTCGGACGCGGGGTAGCTCCTCTCGGCCCCCGCCCCTGATCTTGGATGTGGGGTAGCTCCTCTCAGCTGTTCCTGTGCCGTTGCAGCCTGGCACTCTAGGCCGCTGCCCCTGACCTCGGACGTGGGGCAGCTCCTCTCGGCCGCGCTTAGTACACCAGCTGCAGCCGCCTGCGCTTAGTGCTTCTCTGATTAGTGACTGTTTGAATCTGCCCTTTGGGACTTAGGGAACATCAAGGAGGCCGAATGAAGCCTATATCCTACAGACAAGAAATAGAGAACACAGAACAGATCTGTACTACAGAGCTCCGGGGAGTCCTGCTCAGTTTTAATTCAGAGAACTGGGCAACTATGACTATGATAACTTTTTGTCAAAATGGGGCATAGGACTGCCTTAGCTTGGAGAATAGACACTGAATTGCAAGTATTCCTGAATTTCAAGTCCTAGATCTGAGTCTTGTATGATTAAAATCTCAATCCCTTGGTCTGCCGTTTTGGTGTAACAGACCCAATTAGAAGTGGTTGGAGGAGTGACAACTGGAATTTTAATAGACAAAATAAATCTCATTTTTTTTTCATAAGAATAGGCCTGAAACCCAGTTTGGACCTGACAATTCAGGGAAACTTGTAACCAGGTAGCCAGTTTCCTAGTTTTATTAAAAGTAAAGTTGCAGTTAGCCAGCTGCCAGCAGTCATTGTTTTGAGAATGTCTGGTAGCATCCAAGCCTGATACAACTCAGAAAACTTGTGTTTAGCAATACAAGGTCTAGTCTGAAATTACACCCATAGTATTACCTAGTTATTACCTTGGATGTCTGAAACATAGCTACTCTATTTTGACTTTTAATTATAAAATTCTCCTTAATAGCCAAAGCAGATGCCACCATTAATGATGTCAGTGTTTCTCTGACATTGTATGAGAAGATGCAAGAATTGGGACCCATAAAAATCTTATCCTGAAAAGATTTAACTATCTGAAGGCCTTTTCTGTCAGTTTTTCGCAGAGCACAGAGTGCCTCATCCCTGATTTATACCCTGAATTCCTTTCAGGGGTATTTAAGGTCAGCAGCTGCAGTGGTCATGATTTAATCTTTGTAGAGGTACATGACAAGTGTCACTTTTCAGTTGGCAGGGCCACTTCTTGGTCATAAACTTGGCCATGATTTTGAAGGAGGGCATTTCATGACCATTTCATCCCATGGTGCAGTGAATGTCCCTTCTCAGGTCTGGCTAAGATTTTGTTGACAGGCCACTCAATGAACTGTTACTGGACTAGGCCATAAAACAGTATCCAGAATTCTCTGGACCACCTGTCTTACTAGCCTCTTGGTCCAGGAAAACATTCCCTCTTGTTGCTTCTTCCCATATCTAGAGTTACATTGTTACCATCATCAATCTAATATGGAACTATATATTATTTTATCAGAGACCTCAGGCACACATTTTGCAGTATAAGAAAGAGCAATTTTGTAAAACAGGCAAAAGACAAATAACATAGCCAGCAGTATTAGTAAAGTCATAAGTAAGACTTAAGCTAAAAACTTCCATTAGATGTAGCCCAGTGTATCCCAGGTCATCTGACTTAGTCTATTCTGTACGAATCTTTATCTTCCAGGGAAATTATATGTTGGCACTGTCTATAAGGCACATAGCCTAGTTTCCTAGTATTATCTGACTGATTATCTTTCAGTCAGTTCAGTTCAGTCGCTCAGTCATGTCTGACTCTTTGCGACCCCATGAATCGCAGCACGCCAGGCTTCCCTGTCCATCACCATCTCCTGGAGTTCACTCAGACTCACATCCATTGAGTCCGTGATGCCATCCAGCCATCTCATCCTGGGTCGTCCCCTTCTCCTCCTGCCCCCAATCTCTCCCAGCATCAGAGTCTTTTCCAATGAGTCAACTCTTTGCATGAGGTGGCCAAAGTACTGGAGCTTCAGCTTTAGCATCATTCCTTCCAAAGAAACCCCAGGGCTGATCTCCTTCAGAATGGACTGGTTGGATCTCCTTGCAGTCCAAGGGACTCTCAAGAGTCTTCTCCAACACCACAGTTCAAAAGCATCAATTCTTCAGTGCTTAGCTTTCTTCACAGTCCAACTCTCACATCCATACATGACCACTGGGAAAATCATAGCCTTGACTAGACGGACCTTAGTCTGCAAAGTAATGTCTCTGTTTTGGAATATACTGTCTAGATTGGTCATAACTTTTCTTCCGAGGAGTAAGCATCTTTTAATTTCATGGCTGCAGTCACCATCTGCAGTGATTTTGGAGCCCCAAAACATAAAGTCTGACACTGTTTCTACTGTTTCCCCATCTATTTCCCATGGAGTGATGGGACCGGATGCCATGATCTTCGTTTTCTGAATGTTGAGCTTTAAGCCAACTTTTTCACTCTCCTCTTTCACTTTCATCAAGAGGCTTTTTAGTTCCTCTTTACTTTCTGCCATAAGGGTGGTGTCATCTGCATATCTGAGGTTATCGATATTTCTCCCGGCAATCTTGATTCCAGCTTGTGTTTCTTCCAGTCCAGCGTTTCTCATGATGTACTCTGCATAGAAGTTAAATAAGCAGGGTGACAATATACAGCCTTAATGGACTCCTTTTCCTATTTAGTATGATTTAAGTGTTTCCAACATAGAGGAGACTTTCAACCTAATTTACCATAGACTGGTATTATTTATATAAATCTATCCCATATGCTTTTGAACTGTGGTGTTGGAGAAGACTCTTGAGAGTCCCTTGGACTGCAAGGAGATCCAACCAGTCCATTCTGAAGGAGATCAGCCCTGGGATTTCTTTGGAAGGAATGATGCTAAAGCTGAAACTCCAGTACTTTGGCCACCTCATGTGAAGAGTTGACTCATTGGAAAAGACTCTGATGCTGGGAGGGATTGGGGGCAGGAGGAGAAGGGGATGACCGATGATGAGATGGCTGGATGGCATCACAGACTTGATGGACGTGAGTCTGAGTGAACTCCGGGAGATGGTGATGGACAGGGAGGCCTGGCGTGCTGCGATTCATGGGGTTGCAAGGAGTTGGATACTACTGAGTGACTGAACTGAACTGAATATGTTGACATCATGAGATGTGCTTATGTAGAAATGGACTAATTTCAGTAAGAAACAATGTCAGTAGGCATAACACAAAAATATTAAATGTGAATGATAAAAGAACACATTAGAAGAAAATCCTTCAACTATTAACTCCTGAGATGTATGTCTTGCGAGCCTTACATAACATGATTAAGCCAGAGAAGCTGAGCTCATGGAAAGAGACTATTAACAGATGGTGGTGAGTACGCTTTACTTGAAAATGGGACATTAAAAATTAATATCGAACATATCTTTTTCACAATTACATAAAAAGTGGATAATGCATTTAAAGTGCATATTGATGCATGGCACACAAAGAGCACTCAATAAATACCAGTGATTATTATTATACAGTGGAAGTGACAAATAGATTCAAGGGATTAGATCTGATAGAGTGCCTGAAGAACTATGGACAGAGGTTTGTGACATTGTATAGGAGGCAGAGATCAAGACCATCCCTAAAGAAAAGAAATGCAAAAAAGGCAAAATGGTTTTCTGAGGAGGACTTACAAATAGCTGTGAAAAGAAGAGAAGTGAAAGGCAAAGGAGAAAGGAAAAATGTACCCATTTGAATGCAGAGTTCCAAAGAAAGGCAAGAAGAGATAAGAAATCCTTCCTCAGTGATCAATGCAAAGAAATAGAGGAAAACAACAGAATGGGAAAGACTAGAGATCTCTTCAAGAAAATTAGAGATACCAAGGGAACATTTCATGCAAAGATGGGCTTGATAAAGGACAGAAGTGGTATGGACCTAACAGAAGTAGAAGATATTAAGAAGAGGTGGCAAGAATACACAGGAGAAGTATACAAAAAAGATCTTCACGACCCAGATAATGACGATGGTGTGATCATTCACCTAGAGCCAGACATCCTGGAATGTGAAGTCAAGTGGGCCTTAGGAAACATCACTATGAACAAAGCTGGTGGAGGTGATGGAATTCCAGTGGAGCTATTTCAAATCCTGAAAGATGATGCTGTCAAAGTGCTGCACTCAATATGCCAGCAAATTTGGAAAACTCAGGAGTGGCCACAGGACTGGAAAAGGTCAGTTTTCATTTCAATCTCAAAGAAAGGCAATGCCAAAGAATGCTCAAACTAACACACAATTGCACTCATCTGACATGCTAGCAAATTAATGCTCATCCAAGCCAGGGTTCAACAGTACATGAACTGTGAACTTCCAGATGTTCAAGCTGGGTTTGGAAAAAAGCAGGGGAACCAGAGATCAAATTGCCAACATCCTTTGGATCATTGAAAAAACAAGAGAGTTCCAGAAAAACATCTGCTGCTGCTGCTGCTAAGTTGCTTCAGTTGTGTTTGACTCTGTGTGACCCCATAGATGGCAGCCCATCAGGCTCCTCCATCGCTGGGATTCTGCTTTATTGACTATGCCAAAGCCTTTGACTGTGTGGACCATAACAAACTCTGGAAAATTCTTAAAGAGATGGGAATACCAGACCACTTGACCTGACTCTTGAGAAATCTGTATGCAAATCAGGAAGCAACAGTTAGAACAGGACATGGAACAACAGAGTGGTTCCAAATCAGGAAAGGAGTACGCCAAGTCTGTATATTGTCAACTTGCTTATTTAACTTCTATGCATAGTACATCATGAGAAACGCTGGGCTGGATGAAGCAGAAGGTGGAATCAAGATTGCCAGAAGAAATATCAATAACCTCAGATATGCAGATGACAGCACCCTTATGGCAGAAAATGAAGAAGAACTAAAGAGCCTCTTGATGAAAGTGAAAGAGGACAGTGAAAAAGTTGGCTTCAGTTCAGTTCAGTCACTCAGTTGTGTCCGACTCTCTGCGACCCCATGGACTGCAGCATGCCAGGCCTCCCTGTCCATCACCAACTCCAGGAGTTTACTCAAACTAATGTCCATTGAGTCGGTGATGCCATCCAACCACCTAATCCTCTGTCATCCGCTTCTCCTCTCACTTTCAATCTTTCCCAGCATCAGGGTCTTTTCAAATGAGTCAGCTCTTCGCATCAGGTGGCTGAAGTATTGCAGTTTCAGCTTCAACATCAGTCATTCCAATGAACATTCAGGAGTGATTTCTTTTAGGATGGATGGGTTGGATCTCCTTGCAGTCCAAGGGACTCTCAAGAGTCGTCTCCAACACCACAGTTCAAAAGCATCAATTTTTTGGCACTTAGATTTTTTAATAGTACCACTCTCACAAAAGTTGGCTTAAAACTCAACATTCAGAAAATTAAGATTATGGCTTCTGGTCCCATTACTTCATGGCAAATAGATGGGGAAACACTGACAGACTTTATTTTTGGGGGCTCCAAAATCACTGCAGATGGTGACTGCAGCCATGAAATTAAGATGCTTGCTTCTTGGAAGAAAAGTTATGACCAACCTAGATAGCATATTAAAAAGCAGAGACATTACTTTGTCAATAAAGTTCTGTCTAGTCAAAGCTATGGTTTTTCTGGTAGTGATGTATGGATGTGAGAGTTGAACTGTAAAGAAAGCTGAGCACCAAAGAATTGATGCTTTTGAGCTGTGGTGTTGGAGAAGACTCTTGAGAGTCCCTTGGACTGCAAGAAGATCCAACCAGTCCATCCTAAAGGAAATCAGTCCTGAATATTCATTGGAAGGACTGATGCTGAAGCTGAAACTCCAATACTTCGGCCACATGATGTGAAGAGCTGACTCATTTGA
This sequence comes from Oryx dammah, assembly GCF_014754425.2. Lineage (NCBI taxonomy): Eukaryota > Metazoa > Chordata > Mammalia > Artiodactyla > Bovidae > Oryx > Oryx dammah. Next base: position 42,470,379 of record NW_024070213.1, on the reverse strand, counting down.
AAAGACCTTGATGCTGGGGAAAGATTGCGGGTGGGAGAAGGAGGGGATAACAGAGAGTGAGTTGCTTGGATGGCATCACCGATTCAGTGAACATGAGTTTGAGTAAGGTCCAGTAGTTGGTGAAGGACAGGGAGGCCTGGCATGCTGCAGTCCATGGGGTTGCAAAGAGTTGGACACGACTGAGTGAGTGAACTGAACTGAACTGAACTGAATGCAAGAAAGATGACCATCATCATCCATGTGGCTCAGTTATTTCCTTTTGAGGCTTATTTAGTAAAAGACTAACTCCAAAGCTTCTCTGGTGCCTCAGGGGTAAAGAATCCACCTGCCAATTCAGGAGACATGCGTTCCATCCCTGGTCCAGGAATACCCACAAGCTATGGGGCAACTAAGCCTACAGGCCACAACCACTAAGCACACACACCATAGAGCCTGAGAGCCACAACTTCTGAGCCCACATGCCACAAGTATGGAAACCTGCACGCCGCACAAGAGAAACCACTGCAATGAGAAGCCCATGCCTGGTAACTAGAGAGTAGCCCCCATTCGCTGCAACTAGAGAAAAGCAAATGCAGCAACAAAGACCCAGCACAGCCATAAATAAATAAATACATAAACATTTTTTTTAAAGTCTAACTCCAATGACCCATGAGTGATTTTGACCCTGTTTGGTTCTGCCTCATCATGGAACTGTTAATATTTAATGGAAGCAACACAAGCAGTGAAATCTGTTCACTAAAACCTGTTTGTAAGGCCTTCCTCATAAACTGCGGGACATCTGAACTTGAGCATTTTTGACTCACCGGATTCTGGTGCTTCACACAATTCAAATAGGTCCAACCACACTCTCTAATAAAATATGTCAAGGGTGTGCTTGGGGTTCAGAAAATGGGGTGTCTCATTTGCCCATTAGAATGTACAGTTCATGGGATGGGAACCTGCCTGGCCCATCACACAATATTTCCTCAATAAATATAGGAGTAGCCTTTTCCACCAAGGTTTTGAACTTGCACTTGCCTCACATTTAAAGCAAAGTGTTACTTGCTCCTTTCTCTGTTTTGCTTTATTTAAAACAACAAAACTCCTAAGTCTCCTATTCTTAAATTCTTCATCATATCCAGACCTAGTCTTCCTATATAGAGCCTTGGTTGCCTTATTCAGAACTAACAACTATATAAAAATTAGGGAAAAAATATTTTTTCTCCTAATACAAGGGGTCTGGGTTCAATCCCTGGTCAGGGAACTAGAGTCCACATGTCACAAACAAGACCAGGTGCAGAAAAATAAATAAATATGTAAAAAATAAAGTTTCTATTTCTTATGAGATTGTTTCAGAAACATTTTAGACTCATGATACTGTATTTTCATATGTATGCAAAACAGGTTTTACAGTAATCAATGCTATAGTATCATAGAGCATGATGTTGAGAATAATCTTCACCAAAGACCAGATAGGTCTTAAATGATATGACATTGCTTAATTTACCGCAGTCCAATACTGGTCTTCCATTTCATCTGTATTACAGTAGTAAAATGTACAAATAAAAGCATAAATATACCACAGTAAAAATAAAATAAATAAGTACTGTGGTCAAGAAACCATGGTCAAAGGCCCTCCATAGTTTCTCTGGACCTAGAGCTCCTCCAGGCTCCACCTGTGCCCCATCACCACTCCAGCTCCTGTGCTTCCTCACTGCCCTGCCAGCTTTTCAGATGAATTCAGGAACCCTCCTGCTGCCCCTCATACCATTCATGAGCAACAGTGCAAGTAAGGTGAGTGTGTGATGTGTTTACGTTTTTAAAGATAAAATTATAAATGCCAATAAACTATCAATATGTGAATCTTCAAGACAAGACTTTAAAATGTGTGAAATTATGAGTGCTTTGTGACTGACATTTGACAAAATATCCAAGACTGCTGACTATCATTGTACAGCTTTCATGTTCTGTTGAAGGGAAGGGATATTTATATAAATAATTGAAAACAGTGATTTTGCTAAAATGAAGGTAATAAAAGTTTACAAAATATAACTCATTTTCCCCCATGTAAATACTACTTTCTCTTCAATACATCACCTTGATTTGTTCAATCAAAATTATATTACTTCAACATTATGTTTAAAATGAAAAGATAAATTAAAATGAGAAAAATAAAGAAATCAGAATGACTTGAATTAAGCTGAATTTAAATGCTTTTGAAGATGTAATTAAATCATTTCTTTTTATAAAGATAAGACTAATGCTTATCTAGTTTAATATCATTTACCTGCCAAAATAAATTATGGATTTAACATTACACTCATATTTCATCTAAAGCTACCAATTTGAGAATGGTATTGTTTAACATGGTAAAAGTTTTGTAAAGTATTGTGGTCCTTTAAGACTATATGAATTCTATGATAATTTGGGAGAAATTGATTGATACTTTTATTTTTCTCTCACTTTTCCATTTTGTTGACATTTTCCATTACTTCTTTCAGAATGACTTGATTGCTTTATTTATACAGATCCTGTGGCTTTCTTGTGGACATTGTTTATAAGCATTTTATTATTACTCTATCATGGAAAGACTGTTTCCAATTCTATCTGTAGGAAAGCCTTGGTATCCTACAGATAAACTATTGATTTTTGTGTTTATATCTTTTGTCAACTTTAGGCTTTAGCAAAACACTGTCAACAAACCCCACTGAGCAGACAAAGCTTACTTTGCTGGATTTGCTGAAATAAGAAAGGAAAACACCCTTGCAGAATCTTAACCGCCCAGACAGGAAGAGTGGAGTGATGGGTCTGAGGGTCTGACTTGGTGACAAGATTCTCAGACGTCTTGTGAGATTGGGAACTCCTTGGGAACTGGCAGTGTGTGAGACACAATAGCTTTATACTCATGTGCATACAAGACCAAGTTCTGAGCCAAGTCTGCTCGACAGTTTTGATAGTTCAGGTGTTTTTGCTAATTTCCAGCTAATATTCAGGGCTATGTATTTCCCAGAGCCAGACTTACCCTGACTCATTTTTTTCAGCCTTCACACAGTGACAAGAATGTATCTTGGGGATGTATAGTTTCTAATCATGGGGAAAACTAAAACCATGTGGGTTTAAGCTCTCAGCCCCTCCTCTGTGACATCCATGTCACCCCAGGATGGAGATCACAACACCATTGTCTGCAAACAGAAGCGATTTCCATCTTCAATGCTTTTTGGTGAGCTATGGATATATGCGAAGACTCTGCTGGCAGTTTTCCAGAATCGATTACTGTCAGATTTGCTATTTCTTTATGCTCAAAGATCACTTGTTGGATCACCTGAAGGGACAAAGTCCATTTCTCAGTATTTCTATTTTGGTGATGACGTATCTGAGCAAAGTGACATGGAATAATACTAAGAAAGACATGTCTCAGGGTTTGGAGTCCTGTATTCAGCAGGAGCTCATTGGAAAAGACCCTGATGCTGGGAGGGATTGGGGGCAGGAGGAGAAGGGGATGACAGAGGATGAGATGGCTGGATGGCATCACTGACTCGATGGACATGAGTTTGAGTGAACTCTGGGAGTTGGTGTTGGACAGGGAGGCCTAGCGTGGTGTGATTCATAGGGTCACAAAGAGTCGGACATGACTGAGTGACTGAACTGAACTGAGCGAGTGAACTGAACTGAACTGAACTGAAGGGTGTCCAAGCCCTATTTCTGTGAAACATGGGCTACAAAGTTGCCAAGTGTTACTGTTCAGGCAGACATCTTCATGTCTAGGTTTTGATGGGAGTTTTATTTTTCTGGCCACTTGACCCATTGTTCTGTCATTTACAAAGTACTTATTGCTTGATTCCAGTTACACAGAAAATCACCTTTCTTATTGCAATGAACTAGCATCAGAGGAAGCTGGTTATCATTCAAAGGAACACAGGTAAAAACAATCATTACATTGAACGTGCACCTTAATCAAAAGACACACAAAGGAGTGACTCAAAGTATTGAAAGAAAAAATAAAGATGGGAAACATATACACATTGTAGATAAGAGGCTTGAGTATCTGTTAATAATCTAAATTCTTAAGTAAGTGAAGAAGAAAGTGAGAACGCAAGGAGAGAACACAGGAGAGCAGGTCGAAAGACCACCTCTCTCTGCTATTGGGAGCTAGCTTCCTGGGTCTTCTAGAGAAGTAGTCTCCTGGATGAGTCGTCATCTTAGTTGGTGTTCTGGGATTAGGTTTATGGCCCCTGAAAAAGTCACTATAAACTTCTTGAGGAGCCTGGCTTGAGATCTCTGGACCTTTTAACTTAAAGATGTATGCTCACTCCTGCTAAAAGTGGCGGGGGAGCAAATTTTGAGTAGAGACCGGGAGTAGCTCTGGAGATAGCTGGAGGCATTTGAGAAGCCACAGAAATTCAGAACATGATGACCAAGGTACAGTTCCAACAGATCTTAACAAGATAGTCAATTTATAAGAGTATGAACAAAAGATACCTAGATTTTTTTTTTGCTTGAGAAAAGTTGAAAATGTTAGTCACTCAGTTGTGTTTGACTCTTTGCAACTCCATGGACTGTAGCCTGCTAGGCTCATCTGTTCATGGGACTCTCCAGGAAAGAACAGTGTTGTGGGTTGCCATTTGTAAAAATTTAATGAGCTATAATTAATAATTCATGCACATTTCCACAATGTAAGCATGTTATGATTAAACATGAACTTAAGTGTGATTGACCCTTACTGTCATCTATTTCAAAGTCCTGCCTACCTCCTTGGATACATGAATGTGAAATTTAAAACATAACTTTAGAAAATATTTGAAGCAGTATTAACTTCCCCCACTCAAAGAAAAAGAAACTCAAATTTCTTTAAAAAGTGTATCAATCTGATTGCCAGAGTGTGTTAATGGCGAGAGAAGAGTATTCTAAAAAGATTCTGGGGGTTTCTCTGGTGGCTCAGTGGTAAAGAATCCATCTGGCAATGCAGGAGGCATGAGTTCAGCCTTGGTCTGGGAAGATCCCACATGCTGCAGAGCAACTCAGCCTGTGCCACAACTATTGAGCCTGTGCTCTAGAGCCCAGGAGCCACGACAAGAGAAGCCACCCTGCACCACAACTAGAAAAAAGCCCACACGGCAATGGAGACCCAGCACAGCCATAAACGAATAAATAAAGAAAAAATTTTAAAAGATTCTGTGCTGTACAGTAGGTTCTCGTTAATTATCTATTTTATTCATAATATCAATAGTGTATATATGACAATCCCAATCTCCCAAATCATTCCACCCTCTGTCCCCCTTGGTGACCAAAATGAGAAGGAAATCCAAAAAAAGAGGGGATAGATACATACAGCTGATTCACTTTGTTATATAGTAGAAATGAACAGAACACTGTAAGACAATTAAAATAATTAGGCAATTAATTAATAATTTAAAAAAAATGAAAAAAGAGATTCTGATCTCATGCCCCATTTAAACCCTACCTTAAAGACAGACTTCTCTCTCTAAAAAGAATGAGTCAGGTGAAAGCAGAAGTGGCCTTGAACCTGCTAAAATATTTTAGGTGGCTTGTACAGTCATGTAAGACAACACTTGTGAGTTTCTATATTGCAAAAAAACAGCATGTCAAGGATTCAGGGTGGTCCAGTATCTCAGGCAATGATTTGTTATGTAAACAAACATCTGATGGGGAGACCTTGGTGTGGTTCCCAGGAACAGACTACTTAATCTTCAGAGTCTGTCATTTAGGAATTGCACTGTTGGGAAGGCCTCTGAGGCCTTAACTGAGGCCTTAAGACTAATGTCTTAACTGTCTTCCTATGTGGCCTTGAATATCTCATCTCCAAGACAAACAGTCATTCATACACACTTGTCTGCCATGGAGTTCATCACATCCTGCTGACACAGTCACATTATCAAGCTCTGCTGAATTACTTGCACAAATGTCCTCCCAGCTTGTACTTATAATATGTGGTTTCTGAGTATAGAGAGGATGAAGTTGGACTAACAAAACTGCATTTTCAAAGCTTTAAAAGTTATTATCATATAAATGTCATTGAAAACAAACTAGAGAGAAGCAACCCCATTAATATTAGTGAGGAACGCCTAGCACCAAAAGTAGAGAGACCTCCCTCACAGAGCCATCCACACCCCAAGCTGAGAGGAGGCATCCCCACAACTTAAGAGGTGCCCCGAGTCCCCTGCCACAACTGGAGAGGAGCCCTCCACCGCAACTTGAGAGAAGCCACTGGCCACAACGAGAGTAGCTGCCGGACTTCACACCTAGAAAGGAGCCTCTCTGAAGCACATAAAGACGAGCCTCCCACCACAACTAGAGAGGAGACAGCACACGGCAACTAGAGAGAATCCAACTCACCACAACTACAGAGGTGACCCCTGCTGAAACTAGAGCCCCATGCCGCAACTATGTGCCACCGGCACATCGCAACTAGACAGGAACCATCCTGCACATCACTGCTAGAGAGGAGTCGCCCCAACACAGCTTGAGAGGAGGGCCCACCGCAACCCGAGAGGAGCCCTATGCCGCAACACGAGAGGATCCCTCAGCCACAAAGACAGGAACTTCCCTGCCAGAGTTGGAGAGGATACCCCTGCCACAACCAGAGAGGAGCCTGTAGGACACTGCACCTAGAAAGGAGTCACTCTGCCACAAATAGAGACGAGCCCACTGAAGTAACTCAAGAGGAGCCCCTGAAAACTAGAGAGGACCAACCCTGTGAAAACTAGTGAGGAGCCCCCAGTGCCAAAAGTAGAGAGGACTGTCCACCCCGCGGGCCTACCCCCACCACAACCTGAGAAGAGGCACCACTGCAACTCGAGAGCAGCCCTGAGTCACCTGCCACAACTCCAGAGGAACTCTCCACCACAACTAGCGAGGGTCACTATGCCACCACAAGAGGGGAGCCCAAGCACACATCCCTACAAGACAGGAGCACCCAGACCACAATTAGAGAAGTGCAGCCTGCCCCAACTAGAGGGGAACCCACACACCACGTCTGGAGAAGAGCCCCACCACACATTGCAATTATTGAGGACTATCCCTGCCCGATGCAACTAGAGAGGAGCCCCCCACCACAACTAGAGTGTTGACCACCCACCACAACTAGAGAGTTGAACCCCACCACAACTAGAGAGTAGCCCCTTGCCCATTGCAACTAGAGAGTAACCACTGCAACAACTCGAAGGAGCACCGCCCCCCCCCCCCAATTGGAGAGGAACCTCTAGTACAATGCAACTAAAGTGGAGCCCCCAGCCACAACTACAGTGTTGACCAACTGCCACAACTAGAGAGTTGACCCCGGCACAACTAGAGAGGAGCCTACACACCACATCTGTAGAAGAGCCCCTGCCCACCCCCACCACAATGACTGAGAACCACCACTGCCCAATGCAACTAGAGAGGAATAGCCGAGTCTTCTGCTGCAACATGAGAGGAGCCCCTGGACACAATGACAGAGGAGCCTCCCTACCAAAACTGGAGAGGATCCCCCTGCCACAAGTAGAGTGGAATTCCCCTGGACATCACACCTAGAGATGAGCCCCTCTGCCACAAATAGAGATCAGCCCTCTGAAGTAACTTGAGAGGAGGCCTTCACAACTAGAGAGGAGCAACCCTGCTAAAATTAGTGATGAACCCCTAGCGACAAAGAGGACACCCCTGCAGAGGCCTCCCATCTCAACCCGAGAGGAGGCACCACTGCAACTCCAGAGGAGCCCTGAGTCCTCTGCCACAATTCAAGAGGAGGACTCTGCTGCTACTTGAGAGAAGCCACTGGCCACAATGAGAGAAGATGCCTCTGGACATTGCACCGAGAGAGAAGCCACTCTGTGGCAAATACAGATGAGCCCCACCACAACAAGAGAGGAGCTCCCTGCACACTGCAATGATAGGACTCCCCTTAGACATCACAAATAAAAAACCTCCCAAGAGAGGAGCCTCAGAGTTGAGGCTAGAGAGGAGCACCGCAACTAGAGAGGAGCTCACCAGTATATCACAACTAGAAAGGAGCCCCCACACCATAGCGAGAGAGGGACCCCCCACAACTAGAGAGGAGCCCCCATGCCACAGCTAAAGAAGAGACCCTCTGCCACAACTAGAGAGGAGCCTCCAGCACATCACAACTATTAAGGAGCACATCGCTATCAGAGAGGAGGGCCCCCACCACAACTCAAGAGGAGCACGCCACTGCAACTCGAGAGGTGCCACCCGCACACCAGAACTAGAGTGGAGCCCCTCTACCACAACTACAGAGGAGTCACCACTGCCACAATGAGAGAGGAGCCTGCAAACCATAGCTAGACAGATGCCCATCCATCACAACTACAGAGTTGACCCCCACTGCAGCCGTAACTAGCGAGTAACCACCTGTACGTTGCAACTAGATAGGAGCCACCCTGCTCATCACTCCTAGAGAGGAGTCCCCCCAACACAACTCGAGAGGAGGCACCACCACAACTCAATAGGAATCCTAAGTCCCCTGCTGCAACTCAAAGAGGAACCCCTAGTCCCGTGCCACAGCTTGAGAGGAGCCCTAGGCCACAAAAGTGGATGAGCTCCTGGCCACATCAACAGAGGAGCACCACCACCAAAACTGGAGAGGATCCCCCTGCCACAACTGGAGTGGCGTACCCTGGACATCACATGTAGAAATGAGCCCTTCTGTCACAAGTAGAGATGAGCCCCCTGAAGTAACTCAAGAGGAGCACCTCACAGCTAGAGAGGAGAAACCACACTAATATTAGCGAGGAACACCTAGCACCGAAAGTAGAGAAGACCCCACTCCATAGAGCCCCCACCACAACCCAAGAGGAGGCACCACCGCAACTCGACAGGAGCCCCAAGTTCCCTGCCAGAACTTGAGAGGAGCTCTCCACTGCAACTCGAGAGAAGCCACTGGCTACAATGACAGAGGGCGTACCTCCCCGCCCTCCACCCCCCGCCACCCGGACATTGCACCTAGAGATGAGACCCTCTACTGCAAATAGAGATGAGGCCCCACTAAAACTAGTCAGGAGACCCCCTGCACATCTCAGTGAGAGAGGAGTCCCCTCAGACATCACAACTGGAGAAGAGAACCCCACCACAACTAGAGAGGAGCCCCCTAGCACACTACAACTGGAAAGAAGCCCCCACAATACAGCTAGAGAGGAATCTCCCTCCACAACTCAAGAGGAGCCCGCACTGGAACATGGGAGGAGCCCCCTGCTGCAACTCGAGAGGAGCCCACCTCCACAACTACAGAGTAGCCTCCCCCTTCAACTTGAGAGGAGCCCTCGGCCACTAGAGAGGAGCCCCCCGCCACTAGACAGCAGCTCCCCACCGCAACTCGAGTAGCCCCTATGAACACGGCCACAAGAGAGGAGCACAGCCACATACTGCAATTAGAGAGAAGCTCCCTGCCACTAGAGAGGAGCCCCTCATACCACCGATGAAGAGGAGGCCACCTGCCATGACTAGAGAGTAGCCTCCAGCACATCACAACTATTAAGGAACACCTCTGCACATCACTGCCAGAGAGGAGGTCCCCCACCACATTCAAGAAGAGCACTCGTCCACAACTTGAGAGGTGCCCCCTGCACACCACAACTAGAGTGAAGCCCCCCTACCACAACTACAGAGGAGCCCGCCCAGCACAATTACGGAGTTGACCCCCACCGCAGCTAGAGTGGAGCCCCATGCCACTAGAGAGCAGCCACACTCACATTGCAACTAGACAGGAGTCACTATGTACCTCACTGCTAGAGAGGAGTCTTTCTATCACAACTCAAGGGAGGCTTGACTACAACTGAAGAGGAACAGCAGGTCCCATGCCTCAAATTGAAAGTTACACCAAGTCCCCCGCTGCAACTCGAGAGGAATCCATACACTGCCGTGTCCCCCACCGCAACTCGAGGAGGCCCCCCCGCCCCCCCACCACTGCAACTAGAGAGGAGCCTGCACACCACATCTGGAGAAGATCCCCTCACCACACAGCAAATATTGAGGAACACCACTGTCAAATGCAACTAGAGAGGAACCACCGGTCCCCTGCTACAACTCTGGAGGAACCCCGAATCCCTTGTCACAACTCAAGAGGGACCCCGAGTCTCCTGCCACAACTCGAGAGGAGCCCTATATCACAACACAAGAGGAGCCATCGGCAACAATGACAGAGGGGGCCTTGCAACAGAACTGGGGAGGAAATCCCTACCATAGCTAGAGAGGAGCCTCCAGGATATCGCACCTACAGAGGAGGCCTTCTGCCACAGATATAGACGAGCCCCCTGAAGTAACTGGAGAGGAGCCCCACACAACTAGCGAGGATCAACCCTGCTAACATTAATGAGGAACCTCTAGAGCCAAAAGTAGAGAAGACCCCTCACTGAGGAGCCCCCCACCCCCAACAACCTCAGGAGGAGGCACAACTGCCACTGAAGAGGAGGCCCTTGTTCCCTGCTGCAACACGAATGAAGCCCTCCCCTGCAACTCGAGAGAAGCCACCAGCCACAATGAGAGAGGAGCTTCCCTTACATCACATCTAGAGAGGAGGCCCTCCACTGCAAACAGAGATGAGGCCCCCTGCACATCGCAGTGAGAGAGGAGTCTCCCCAGACCCCACAACTAGAGAAGAGCACCCCACCACAACTAGAGAGGAGCCCGCACACTGCAACTAGAGAGGAGCCCACTAGCACACAACAACTAGAAAGGACCCCCCACACTACTCCTAGAGAGGAGTCCCATGCCACAACTAGTGAGTAGCCACCCGCACATCACTCCTAGAGAAGGGTCGGCCCAACACAACTCGAGAGGTGGCCCCACTGCAACTCCAGAGGAACCCCCTGTCCTGCAACGCAACTCAAGAGAAACCCCAAGTTCCCTGCTACAATTCAAGAGGAACCCCAGTCTCCCGCCACAACTTGAGTGGAGCCCCATGCCACAACACAAGAGAAGCCCCTGGCCACAATGACAGAGGAGTCCCCACGACAGAACTGGAGAGGATCCCCCTGACACAACTAGAGAGGATTCCCCCCCCCCCCGCCCCCAGGACACCACACCTACAGAGGAGCCCTTTGCCAAAAAGAGATGAGCTCCCTGAAGTAACTCAAGAGAAGCCCCTCACAACTAGAGGGGAGCAACATAATAAAATTAGTAAGAAACCCATAGCACCAAAAGTAGACAAGACCCCTCACAGCAGAGGCACCCTCACCACAAACCCAAGAGGAGGCACAATTGCCACTTGAGAGGTGGCCCGAGTCCCCTGCCATACTCGAGAGGAGCCCTCTGCCACAAACCCAGACAAGACCCCAACACAACTAGAGAGGAACACCCCTGCACATCACAATGAGAGAGGAGTCCCCTAAGACATCACAACTAGAGAAGAGCACCCCACCACAACTAGAGAGGCACCCACACACTGCAACTAGATTGTAGCCCACCAGTGCACAGCAGCTAGAAAAAGCCCCCACACTACAACTAGAGAGAAACCCCCCACCACAACTAGAGAGGAGCACCCCTGCACATTGCAATGAGAGAGGAGTCCCTTCAGACATCACAACTAGAGAAGCGTCCCCCACCACAACTAGAGAGGAGCCCCCTGGACATAGCGCATAGGGAAGAGCCCCTGCACAGCAAATAAAGAGGAGTCTCCCACCACAACTAAAGAGGAGCCCCCCCCCCAATGGAATCTGAGAGGAGCTCCCTGCTGCAACTTGAGAGGAGTCCCAAGCCAGAACAGAAATTGGAGAGGAGCCTCCCACCACAACTAGAGAGGAACCCACCTGCCAAAACTTGAGAGTGTCCCCCTGCCCCAATAAGAGAGGACCTCCCTCCCCAACATTGCACTTAGGATCTTCTCCAATGTAAATAGGGATGAGCCACCTGCCACAATTCAAGTGGAGCCCCCTACCACAACTAGAGAGTAGGCCCCAAGCTAAAACTAGAGAGTAGCCCCCCTGAACACTGTTACTAGAGAGGAGCACACCCACACATTGCAATTAGACAGAAGCCCCCTGCCACAACTAGAGAGGAACCCTGCATGCCACAACTAAAGAGGAGGCCCACTGCCACATCATGAGAGTAGCCTCTTGCTCATCACAACTGGAGAGGAGTACCCCAGCACATTGCTACCAGAGAGGATCCCCCTCACGACAATTTGACAGGAGCACTCCACTGCAAATCCAGAGGTGCCCCCCACACACTGCAATTAGAGAAAAGCCCCCCTCCCCAACAAGAGAGGCCCACCCACCACAACTAAGAAATGACCCCCAGTGCAACTAGAGAGGAGCCCCATGCCACAGCTAGAGTAGCCACTTGCACATCGCAACTAGACAGGAGCCACCGTGGCCACAATGACAGAGGAGCCCCTCGCCAAAACTGGAGAGAACCCCCCACCACAAGTAGAGAGGATTCCCCTGGGACATTGCACCTAGAGAGGAGCCCCTCTGCTGCAAATGCAGATGAGGTCCCTGGCATAACATGAGATGAGCCACCACACAACGAGAGAGGAGCAACCCCATGAAAACTAGTGAGGATCCCCCGTGCCAAAAGTAGAGAGGATCCCCAACGCTGAGACCCCGCCACGCTGCCTCGCTTAGAGGAGGCACCACCGCAACTCAAGAGGAGCCCTGAGTCCTCTGCTGCAACTCGTGTGGAGCCCTCTACTGCAACTTGAGAGAAGCCCCATGCCAAACGAGAGAGGAGCACAAGTGTAGAACTGGATAGGGTCCCCCGGCACAACTAGAGAGGAGCTGCCGGGACAGCGGACCTAAGGAGGATCCCATTCACCGCAAATAGAGACAAGCCCGCTGCTGCAACTCGAGTGGAGCCCCCCACAACTAGAGAGGCGCAACCTCTCCACATAGAGAGTAGACCCCAAGATACAACTGGAGAGTAGCCCCCAACACTGCCACTAGAGAGGAGGATACCTGCACATCGCAATTAGGCAGAAGCCCCCTGCTGCAAGTAGAGAAGAGCCCCCCACACCACAACTAAAGAGGAGGCCCCCAGCCACAACTAGAGAGTAGCCTGCACATCGCAACTAGAGAGGAGCCCTCCCCCCGCCCCGCCCACAACCTAACAACTAGAGTGGAGACAGCCCCCGCCCCCGCCAACAACTAGAGAGGAGCCCGCACACTGCAACGTGAGAGGAGGCCTATGACGCAATTCCAGAGAAGCCCACAGCCACAATGAGAGAGGAGCCCACGTGCCAAAACTGGAGAATGTCACCCCGCCACAACTAGAAAGGAACCCCCAGCACGTCGCACCTAGAGAAGATCACCTCTGCCGCAAACAGGAGTCTTCAGTCGCAACTTGAGTGGAGCCTCCCATCACAAATACACAGGAGCAACCTCAGCACAACTCGAGAGTAGAACCCAAGCTGCAACTAGAGAGTAGCCCCCATGAACATCGTTACTAGAGAGGAGCACACCCACACATCACAATTAGACAGAAGCCCCCTGCCACAACTAGAGAGGAGCCCTCCACACCACAACTAAAGAGAAGGCCCCCTGCCACAAATAGAGAGTAGCTTCCTGCACATTGCAACTGGGAAGGAGTGCCCCTGCACATCCCTACCAGAGAGGAACCCCTCACAATTCAAGAGGTGCCCCCCACACACTGCAACTAGAGAAGAGCCCCCTCAGAGAGGAGCCTTCATACCACAACTAGAAAGGAACTCACCCACCACAACAAAGTGTTGATCCCCACACCAACAGGAGAGGAGCCCCATAGTGCAGCTAGAGTAACCACTCGCACATCGTAACTAGACAGGAGCCACCCTGCACATCGCTGCTAGAGAGGAGTCACCCCAAGACAACTCAAAAGGAGGCCCTACCACAACTCAGGAGGAGCCCCGAATCCCTCCATAACTTGAGAGAAACCCCTAGTCCCCCGCTGCAACTTGAGAGGAACCCCAAGAACCCTGCCGCAACTCGAGAGGAATCGAAACTCTGGCGCAACTTAAGCCCTTTGCTGTAACATGAGAGGAGACCCCGGCCACAAAGACAGAGGAGCTCCCCCGTAAGAGCTGGAGAGGATCAGCCCACCATAACTAGAAAGGAGCTCCCAGGACACATCACACCTAGAAAGGAGTCACTGCCGCAAATGGAGACGAGCCCACCGAAGTAACTTGAGAGGAGTGCAGTGAAAAGCCCACCTGGACACATGTAGAAAGGAAGCCCCTGCACATCACAACTAGAGAGGAGCCCCCCGCCATTATTAGAGATAGGGGCGCGCGCCGGCGGCAGGTGGAGATGAGCTGACAAACTGCAACTAGAGAGGAGCTCCCCCTTCCCTGCATACTGCAACTAGACAGGATTTCCCATGCCACAACTAGAGAGGACCCCCCAGGCACAACACAACTAGAGAGGATTTGATTTCTGTTGGACTCTTCTGCCCATAGGGATTTTCCAGGCAAGAATATTGGAGTGGGTTGCCATGCCCTCCTTCAGGGGAACTTCCCAACCTAGGAATCCAACCAGGGTCCCCTGCATTGAAGGTGAGATTCCTTACCAGCTGAGCTACCAGGGAAGTCCCAAACAGTACCCTAAATAACAGTAATCTCTAAAGTAGTAAATTCAGTTTAAGTAAAACAACATAAAATATTCATAATTGGTTGAAGTCTCTTCCCTTGAAAGTTTTGTAACAATCAAGAATTCTATTATAATTCAACAGTTGATAGTTACTTATTTTAAATAGTAACTATCCTATTATAAAAGCAACATATATTTTCAAGTAAATAAATATATTAAACACAAAACATTTAAAACTAAGAAACTTAGGAAAAAAGGGTTAGAATGTCTCATTTTCAACTATGTGATTTATTTCTTGAAGTTAGCTTATGGTTACATATCATACTTCTAGGGTATTCATTTCATTCCATACTAAAAAATTTCATTCAGCATACATTCACACAATGTTTATTTTGTGACATATTCATGAAATTTATGGATATATGGCAGGGACTGAATTATTTTTGAAATAAGGGGGTACATAGATGCCAGGCATTGACTTAAGATAAATGCTATTCTCATTTGAAGGGAGGACCAAAGACTAAAAAACCTGCTTTATTGATTCCAAAACTACAATCAAATACAGAATTCCTAACTCTCATGTTAAATGCTTCTTCTAGTCCATGCTTCCTAAATCATACTTAAATTACCATTAAAAAAAACTTTTTTGTATTATTTGCATGATGCTTTTTGTGTTCTTAATGAAATTCTAATTTTAAAAATAATAAATGTTCTCTAACCTAATGAACTTGAACTTATTTCTTTATAGAAATATTTTACTGCAAAGTGAGCCTAAAATAACAGTTCAATATTTAGAGGGTATAAATAAAAACTGAGCATTTATTTTCTTCTACTTTCCTGGTTTTCAGACAATTATAAAGAAAAGATGTCAAGCCCAATGTCGCTTAAATTAAAACTGAAATATACTACATTAAGCTATTTATTTACTAGAAATTAATTAAGTCATTTTTATTAAGGTACTTTATGACAGGCTATACAGTCAGCAAAAACAAAATCGGGAGCTGACTGTGGCTCAGATCATGAACTCCTTGTTGCCAAATTCAGACTGAAATTGAAGAAAGTAGGGAAATCCACTAGACCATTCAGGTATGACCTAAATCAAATCCCTTATGATTATACAGTGGGAGTGAGAGATAGATTTAAGGGACTAGATCTGATAGACAGAGTACCTGATGAACTACGGATGGAGGTTCGTGACAATGTACAGGAGAAAGGGATCAAGACCATCCCCATGGAAAAAAAATGCAAAAAAGCAAAATGGCTGTCTGGGGAGGCCTTACAAATAACTGTGAAAAGAAGAGAAGCGAAAGGCAAAGGAGAAAAGGAAAGATATAACCATCTGAATGCAGAGTTCCAAAGAATAGCAAGAAGAGAGAAGAAAGCCTTCCTCAGAGATCAATGCAGAGAAATAAAGGAAAACAATAGAATGGAAAAGACTAGAGATCTCTTCATGAAAATTAGAGATACCAAGGGAACATTTCATGCAAAGATGGGCTCAATAAAGGACAGAAATGGTATGGACCTAACAGAAGCAAAAGATATTAAGAAGAGGTGGCAAGAACACACAGAAGAACTGTACGAAAAAGATCTGCACGACCCAGATAATCACGATGGTGTGATCACTCACCTAGAGCCAGACACCCTGGAATGTGAAGTCAAGTGGGCCTTAGAAAGCATCACTACGAACAAAGCTAGTGGAGGTGATGGAATTCCAGTGGAGCTATTTCAAGTCCTTAAAGATGATGCTGTGAAAGTGCTGCATTCAATATGGCAGCAAATTTGGAAAACTCAGGAGTGGCCACAGGACTGGAAAAGGTCAGTTTTCATTCCAATCCTAAAGAATGTTCAAACTACCGCACAATTGCACTCATCTCACACACTTCCCTGGTGGCTCAGATGGTAAAGTGTCTGCCTACAATGCAGGAGACGTGGGTTCAATCTCTGGGTTGGGAAGATCTCCTGGAGAAAGAAATGGCAACCCACTCCAGTATTCTTGCCTGGAAAATCCCATGGACGGAGGAGCCTGGTAGGCTATAGTCCATGGGGTCACAAAGAGTTGGACAGACTGAGTGAGTTCACTTTCACACAGTAGTAAAGTAATGCTCAAAATTCTCCAAGCCAGGCATCAGCAATACATGAACCATGAACTTCCAGATGTTCAACCTGGTTTTAGAAAAGGCAGAGGAACCAGAGATCAAATTGCCAACATCCATTGGATCATCGAAAAAGCAACAGTTCCAGAAAAATATCTATTTCTGCTTTATTGACTATGCCAAAGCCTTTGACTGTGGGGATCACAATAAATTGGAAGATTCTGAAAGAGATGGGAATACCAGACCACCTGACCTGCGTCTTGAGAAACCTATATGCAGGTCAGGAAGCAACAGTTAGAACTGGACATGGAACAACAGACTGGTTCCAAATAGGAAAAGGAGTATGTCAAGGATGTATATTGTTACCCTGCTTATTTAATCTATATGCAGAGTACACCATGAGAAACACTGGGCTGGAATTAGCACAAGCTGGAATCAAGATTGCCAGGAGAAATATCAACCACCTCAGATATGCAGATGACACCACCCTTATGGCAGAAAGAAAAGAGGAACTAAAAAGCCTCTTGATGAAAGAGAGGACAGTGAAAAAGTTGGCTTAAAGCTCAACATTCAGAAAACTAAGATCATGGCATCTGGTCCCATCACTTAATGGCAAATAGATGGGGAAACAGTGTCAGACTTTATTTTTTTGGGCTCCAAAATCACTGCAGATGGTGACTGCAGCCATGAAATTAAAAGACGCTTTTTCCTTGGAAGGAAAATTATGACCAACCTAGATAGGATATTGAAAAGCAGAGATACTACTTTGCCAGTGAAGGTCCATCTAGTCAAGGCTGTGGTTTTACCAGTGGTCGTGTATGGATGTGAGAGTTGGACTGTGAAGAAAGCTGAGCGCCGAAGAATTGATGCTTTTGAACTGTGGTGTTGGAGAAGACTCTTGAGAGCCCCTTGGACTGCAAGGAGATCCAACCAGTCCATTCTAAAGGAGGTCAGTCCTGGGTGTTCATTGGAAGGACTGATGCTGAAACTCCAATACTTTGCCCACCTCATGCGAAGGGTTGACTCATTGGAAAAGACCCTGATGCTGGGAGGGATTGGGGGCAGGATGAGAAGGGGATGACAGAGAATGAGATGGTTGGATGACATCACCGACTCGATGCACATGAGTTTGGGTGAACTCCAGGAGTTGGTGATGGACAAGGAAGCCTGGCGTGCAGCAACTCATGGGGTTGCAAAGAGTCGGAGACGACTGAGCGACTGAACTGAACTGATGACAGGCTAAGCACATTCCTGAAATAACTTTAATAAGAAGAGACCAGAAAGCTAATATAATTTCTCTTTATGAAATGACATGCTATGCTTAAACTCAGGAATAAGTGTATCAATGTTTCCAAATAATTTAAATACAGAGATGCATTAGAAAAGATTTCTAGGTATCCACTAAAAGAATATTTAAATAATATGTGAGGAAACACAGGACATTGGAACTTTACTAATGATATATACAAATAATACACTGTGTCTATAGAGTTTCATATAAGGTAGAAAAAGTTCAAAAGATGTATTATTGGGCATAAAAAAAAAACTTATGAACCAAATCTTTTTATGATATTCTTTAAAATAATCCCACTTATAGACTTTAATAACAATAACTGCAAGGTCCCAAAGGCTCTGTAGCTTACCAATACTTTTTTAAAAGTTTATTCTTTAATTGGAAGAAAATTGCTTTACAATGTTTTCTTGGTTTCTGCCGAATAATAATGCAATTCAGCCATAATTATACACATATCATCTCCCTAAGAATTACTTTCTAATAAATAATTCAGTTGTTTTTAAAAAAATGTCAAATATATGTATTTCTTCGGTAACTCTTGAAAAATATTCAAAATACATAAAACTTCAGGATGTTCCTAAAAGCAATGCTTTAGAGTACCTTTTAATTCACAGCATTTCAAATGATCTCTTAAAACAGCGGGGACTCTCCACTTAAAAATGAATTAGCACAATGATTTCCTTAACTGATGGGGTGGAATAATTTCCCCATTATTGCCAGACTACATTAGAGGAAAAAAGTTTTTTGTCTCAGAAATATGCCTAAAAACTAAAAGCATTGCACAGATGGCATCAGATAAGAAATTTGTTTTCCCTAAATTACATATTTTCGGGGTAATTTTGATTTCATTTCTCCGTTATAAAATAATAATTTGTTCAAGTGTGCTTTCTTGTCTAATTTGAAAAAAAAGAAGTGTCAGTAAAAATATTTGTCTCACAGTCTGTTACAACTAGAGTCAATCTACTTTGTAAGCACTGAATAGAATACAAATTGGCCCCAAAGAGTGTGTACAACACAAGACTTTGTATTTATTACTCAGGGCTACACTTATAATTTGTACTTGTGTACAATTTTATATTTGCAAATAAAGAGTATTTTCCAAATTCACTCCTTATTTGAAACCCAGATAACCATGATCCAACACTGAAAACAGTTCACAGTTGAAAAATTTACAAATGTCAAACTGGATTAAAAAATGAATTCTATTCACAGTTCTAAGTTTACATGTCAAAGTTAACATATCCAAATAATACTTCTCTGTAAGGGAATGACAACTCAAATGAATGTACTCCAAATAGTAGACACAGAATCCACAATTAATCCCCCTAAATCATACCCAAACATTTGTTACCTAATCTACAAAATAAGACTAGATCAAATAATTTATAAACTTCCTTTAAATTCTAACTTTTGGGGGATAATGGGATCAAACAACAGCTATGTTTAGTTTTTATGTGACTTTGCAAGTCACTTGTTTTTAACCTCTCAGAAAAGATGTTATTTAAAATATCTTAGCAAAGAAATTATTTCCTACAAGTCTTATGAAGTTTATTGAAAAATCTTCTTTAGTAACTTTGATGGGTTAAAAAATGCTCCACAAAAAGTCAGAACTTGAAACCTGTAAATATGACCTTATATGGAAAGAGTCTTTGCAGACATAATTAAGTTAAAGATCTAGACATGCAATTATCCTGAATTAGGATGGGCTTTAAATCCAAAGAGAAAGAACTGTCATTATAAGAGAAGGAAGACAGAGAGGAAGGCCATGTGAAGACAGAGGCAGATACTGGAGTAATCCATCTATAAACCAAGGAATACCATGGACTGCAGAAAGTGAGAGAGGCATGGAATGGATTCTCTTTTGGAGCCTCCAAAAGCAGCTAACACTGGTGACATGTTAATTTTAGGCATCTAGCCTCCAGATCTGTGAAAGTTTTTTTAAGCCACCAAATTAGTGGTAATCTGTTATGGCCGCCATAGGAAACTAATACAGTAACATATTTCAGAAAGAAAACCCAATTTAAAAGGTATTATCATCAACACAATTTATCTTTGGCCATCATATGCTTCACATTAGGAACAGTGAAAGGACACCATCATTTCTAGATTTTAAACAAAAATCCACAACTTGATTCCTAGATAAACACAGAAGAGCCTCTATTTTACATTTACTTATCTGAGTCTATTTTACTTAGGATTGAAATTATATTTACTAAAATGTTAAACAACTTCTCAATCAACAATATTACCTAATTGCAAATATTTTAAAAGACTTTGCTAATTTTTCTGAAGAGAATTAATAAATAAGTTTTAGTATTATAAAGCATGCTCAGTTTTCTTAAACCTGTATATAAAAAGCTTCTAAGCTTTCTGAGTGGCAAACAGTGTTAAAGAAATATGATAGCTATAAATAATTTTATTTTTCCCATTTTTATGCAAGCTTATGGAGAAAGTCTTAAATTTTCTTCAGTTCTTTACCATTTAACTTCCTCAGGTTTATATATATACATATATATAAACATATATATATATACACATACATATATATGTATGTGTGTGTATTTAAAATACATATTTTAAATACATATTTAAATATGCATATTTAAAATACATATTTCAGATAGTTAAAACAAAAAATCTGATGTGATCTGAGGGTCCCCATAGTGTCTAAAAGAAATTCCAAAATTTCTTAGTTTTCATTATAGAAATAGTCTAAATAATAAGTCTGTTTTTAGAGTTCAAGATATCCCTGATATTACCACATGAACCTCTGAATGTCTTGACTATTAGGCCATTGAAAAGTCTTGTTCAGAAAGATATAAAAGGTTAGGAAGTTCACAATTGCATAGCAACCCAGCTCACAAACAAGTCTGGATGTGGGTGGCAGAGGTATATTAAGCCTATAAATAACATAGGGTAAAATGAAGTAACGAAATTCTAGCAGCTTCTGAGGTACTGTAACAGTAAATAAACATATGAAAAACATTAAATTCCAGAAAATCGACTTTGATTTTAATGAGTCAGCAATACTCCAACCAGCAAATATATAGACTGGAACTAACAAATATTTCACAATTTCATATCTTTGAAAAACTCTTTTCCACACATAGAATGTATAGTGTCTATTATCTGCTAGCAGGTATTTATGAGCATAAGTAAATTTCCAAACTAAAAATACAGAGACTAAAGTTATCACAAAAAACTGAATTCTCCGTTTCCAAACTAAGCAAAGAAAAGCCCTGATTTTGTTAAGAGACAGCAGGTGAGGAAAGGAAAAAAAGAGAGTAAAAGAGAAAAAGTAGAACAGCTGAGGAAAGTGTAGACAGGCTTCATGACTACTCCGGTCACCAATAACAATTCCACCATTAACTGCCACAAAAGCACAGAATAGAAACATGAGAAGAATGTATGGCCAAGTCAAAAGTAAAAGCATACTCAAGTTCTTAAAGGACGTGGAATAAGCCAAAAGAAACTGAAGAATTTTCCTGAATTCTGAAAATGGTCCTTTAATAGGGGCAGGCCTCTCTTCTTTCTTCTTCTGTAGCTCAGTTTTCCAAGCTTCAGTTAACTTTTGTGCAATGACATTTCCTGCACAGAAGATAGCCCAGATGATATTTGTTTGACGAAACATGAAGCCACAAAATCCAAGCAAGGCTGAAGTTTTATGATTTCCGTAAAGACACATCAAGTAGGCAAAAAGAGTAAAAAACATGGATCCTGCTTCTGTATAATAAAGGAAGTTAAAAAAATAGAGTGTGGGAAATATTGCTAATGTTAATGTTGACAAAATCCTCTGGATACATGAGGAAGCCTATGAAAAGAGAAAACACAGTTCACAATAAAACCAATAGGCTATTTCTGCAGAGCTAAGGGAGAGATTTACTAAGGGAAAAAACCAAACAAACCAAAAACTGCCTGAGTTCTACATAAATAAAATTATTCAATATTAATCTTTGGAAAAATACAGTATATATTTATGAGGGAACTTTTGATACTTTTTAGTTACACCTAGCAATTTGGAAGCCAATAAAACAATACATATGTGTGTCAAAGCTTCTACTGCCTATTAGACTGAATCATTCAACAAATAGTTAAGGAGTTACTGTGGGCAAGACTATGAACTCAATTCTATAGAGAACATGGAGATGAATGGGGCACAGTGCAAGTGGTTCCATTTCAGTGAGCCTTCCGTAAGCATTCACTTGGCCATCATCACCAATTTCTAGTGCAGTTTCAAAACTCTGCACCAGAGAGAATTTAAATACGTATATAGCATTTATACCACCACACACAATGATCTTACTATTCTGTGATGAAATTACAGGGATCTTCCTGAAAATAGTGGGGCTCATCTAAAGTTAAACATCTTCTTTTGGCCTGATAATCTATTTCAGAATTGGAAAGTACTCTTATTTCCTTGAATTCTATCTTCCAGTTAATCTAAATCACCAAGCCAGATCATGCCATTCCTTTGATTAAAATTAAGGGCTTTCCATCACCTACTAGGTAAAATTTAGAATACTTTCCATGACATAAAAAGGATATTCATGACTTCTCTCCTACCTACTTCTGTAGCCTCACATCCCTGTACTTTATAATCTTATAGTTACAAATAGCAATTTCCTGTATCTTGTTGCTCCATGTCTTTCTACAATTCCTTATGTTATTTCTGTCAGAATTCATTCCTATTCTACAGCCCTATCCGTCATCAAGATTCAGATCAGGTATGATCTTCCTGATATGTGAAGTCTTACCCAATGCAACCAACAGCTTTCCTTCCCAGTCAGGCTGAAACAAGTGCTCTTCTGCTCCTTCTCTGTATTTCTGTAGTGTTTTACAGCTATCGTTATCCCACAATTTATACTACTGGAATCATTTAAGTTAAAACTATTATAGTTAATATTTACTGATTCCTTACTAACATCTGGCAATATTCTAGGGACTTCCCATTTATTAAGCTCTTTTATGCTCCAGGATAGTCCTGTGAGGTTGAGTCTATATTTTCCCCATTTAACAAATGAAAACATGGAGTCACTAAGGGGTAACCTGCCCAAAGTAACACAATTAGTAAGTGGATAAAATTCAAACCCACATAATTCATCTCCAGGGTCTGCATTCTTAAATCATAACAAACTGCACAGGTAACATCTGTTCCCCCTAATGAAGACATAAGTTTTATAAGAAAAAGACTGCTTCACTTACCTCTGTAGTCTCAGTGCTTAACACACAGAATAAGCTCAATAAATATTTACTGAACTGACTTAATTCATGGAAATTTATATATTTTATAAATAAATTATTTTTCAAATATTTAAACACAAACATCTTTTAAAATGGGGGTAGAAGACTTGCTTTAACTTTACAAAATATATACAAATATTGTTAAAAACATTTTCCACAAAATTTCATAAAATAAATTCACCATAATTGTGGACCTTCCTGTACATAAACTTAAATTATTCTGGAAACAAACCTTGTGTCTGGGTTGCACTTTGCGGAGAAGCAAGTATAGTAAATAGAAGTTGCCAACACTGAAGAGAAGGTTAACAAATCGGAGCATTCCAATGGAGCAGACGACATGTTCTGACCATCCAAAGATCCAACTGGCAGGTTTGACCACTCCAACTGACAGCAGGTATAAGCCAGGTAATGTAGTAATCATGGGGTCCCACTTAAAAACAAAAGGTCAACAACCAAGCAAAAGCAAGAAACAGATTATATTGATAAGACTGACACAGAAATGTCATCTTTACCAACAATCAGGCATCTCTGGGAAGTTATCCTATGACAGTCAAATGAGTCCTTTTAACATCAGGGCAAATCAGACACTTCCTCTGAAGAAGTCTTCCTTATTGTCTTTGGTATTTGCTTTCTGACTGTTAAAGTATCAGCAACCAGCAGTCAACAACTTAAACTCAGTTTCCAAGACATACTCTTTGGAGGGCCTGTCTTTTGGTGATTAAATTGTAAACGCTACAGTTTTAAAAAGCCTGGAAATACCTGCTGGAACTCTGATGGGTACGAAGAGAAAAATAATGAGATTAAAGCACAGGGTCCATAATGACAACTACAATATACTGAGCCAATACTCTGTATTTAATCCTGTAACAAGCCCTATAATAGATACTGTGTACCATAATTTTCAGATGAGTAATCAGAAACTCAGAAAATTTCCAAGCCACATGAATACTGAACATTAGCACCGAGTTTTAAAACCAGGTTTTTCTATAATTATAAACCATATTTAACCATACTCTACAATGCCTTCCCCCAAAGGATTTTTATATCCATATCTGCATATGCTGCTGCTGTTGTTTAGGCACTAAGTCCTGTCTGACTACTTGTTTCCCCACAGACAGTAAGTAGCCTGGCAGGCTACTCTGCCCATGGGATTTCTTCCCAGGCAAAAATACTAGCCTGGGTTGCCATTTCCAAATACATATTCAAACACTTCACTGATTGACAGTTTATCCAGTTTACAGAAGGTTGTTAAAAACAACAAGGGTGGAACTAACATATCTTGTCACTTCTTAGTGGCTGAAGATACCCCAGCCCCCACGTATCCCACTCTCAAAATACACAGTGAGATGGTTGACAGGTGACCGAATGTGAAATTTTTTTATTTCCTAGGAACAAGCCAACGCCTCTAATTCTGGAACTGGCAAAGAAAAACTAGGATAGCTTTCATTAGTTGCCAAAAAGAGGGGCAATAACTTAGCTCGCCATTAGTTAATCTCCCAGAGGATTTCTTGCTAGGAGACAAATCTGCCATTTATGCACTCATTTAGCAAATATTTTACAGATCTCAGAGAAACAAAAAATTACCCAGTTCCTTTCCTGTTTGGAGTTAAGGGAGCTAAGGATAAAGACGGAGGAAATTAGCGCTGGGGCCAGATCTTCCCTTTCTAGCCAGTGTGAGCGTGCAGACAGGTTGGGGACCCCACCTGCGAGAGAGAGAAATGGCCCTCACAGTAGCGCTGCGCCTGCGGCAGGTGGAAGATCTCGTCCATGTAGGGCTCTCGCAGGGCCCGGCTGAAAGCAGAGAAAAGGAGGCAGGACACTAAAAAAGTACAGCTCAGGGCAGCTGAGAAGTAGTAACCCTCCAGCTGAGCCATTCCTGCCCCCATAGCCAAGAACCTAGGCCCGGAAAATCTGTGCAGAAGTCTCAAGTCCGCAAAGCCGAGTTTGACACTCGGGATCGAAATGGGCGCGCAAAGCGGGACTCGCCGGAGGGATCTGAGCACAGCCGGAAGAAAAAGGATGCCGGGAGAGCGCGGACGCAGAGCTTCCGGAAGGGTCGGGTTTACTATTTCCTGAGTGACGAATTTAGGTAACGGACAGGGCTCTTACTCTGTCAATCACGTTGCACAGGGCGCACTGAGTGGTCAGAGCAACCGGAAGAGGCCGACCTCGGCGATCTGAGGGCCGCTGACTTGAGCAGTTTGATGCTTTGAAATGAAAGTAGTTGCTTTTCCTGAAGATCTTTGTCGGCCTTTTTCCTGCTGTTTCTACCTCTTACCACCAGGAGGTGGCATTTCTCCATGTTTGCAATCCCCAAACTAAAAATTTGTGCATTTCCCCCGCCCTGGTTATTTTTGTTTTCTCTTCAGTGATCTGAATTACTAAAACGTTCAGGTCCAAGGCATTTGATTTCGTCAACTTTGGAGGATGGGAGGAGGAGCTTTGGTTGTGAAAGGAAAAATGGAGACGTTCACATTTAAAACTTGAAGGTCCAAAGAGATCCTTCACTATTCAGCGAATTTAGTACTAAGTAATTTTTCAAAATGTGAATACTCTGAACCAGGATTAGTTTATATCAGCATTCACAGTGCATTCAGGCAAATTGTAGTACGCTATGGGAGTTGGGGAAACAGTGTTTTAGAAATTAGGGCGTTTTAGTTGAAAGGAAAGCGTCTCTGTGCCTGAAAGTTTGATGATTAGCATCTCTGTAGAAGCGTAATGTTTTCTTACCAAATAACAAGCACGCGCATCTTAATGGGTGATATACTATGTACCATGTATATTTGTAGTCCCTAGAATGACTTTCACATGTTAGGCACTTAACTTTGAAGACTGTTATAGATTCAGATGACTTTACACAATTCCAGTATTGCGGTTGGAGGCTGGAGGTGAAAGTATTTGAAGACGGCAATGGCACCCCACTCCAGTACTCTTGCCTGGAAAACCCCATGGATGGAGGAGCCTGGAAGGCTGAAGCCCATGGGGTCGCTGAGGGTCGGACACGACTGAGCGACTTCACTTTCACTTTTCACTTTCATGCATTGGAGAAGGAAATGGCAACCCACTCCAGTACTCTTGCCTGGAGAATCCCATGGACGGTGGAGTCTGGTGGGCTGCCGTCTATGGGGTCGCACAGAGTTGGACACGACTGAAGTGACTTAGCAGCAGGAGCTAAATTATGTTTTTGCCTGACATAGCTCACAATGTTTTGTAGAAAAATTACCTCTTGGATAACCTCAATTACTGTTGTTGTGGTGGGAATACATGAGAAATGAGTTAGGATTTGTTTAAAGTTGCAAACCTCAGGGTTTTCAGTTCAACTTTTTCTCTGGAGCAAAGCTAATTCACACTCTCCTATTTAAGCAACTTTCTCAAATTAAACTGACTTCCTCTCTATTCAGTCTCTGCCATTTCCTTATTAATAAGATGGGTATGAGGCGAATATGTGGTGGAATAAAAATATGTATAAACCACTGAAATAAAATCATGTCAGGATCCTACTTTGATATGATACTTAGTATTGTATTCCCTATTCTCTCCCGTTTTATTATTTAGTCCATGCTGTACTTAATCTGCTTGATATCATGTTCAGGTGATCTAGTCTTCAAGAAGTTGATGTGATCTACAGTAACTGACTCCAGAACCCATGACATTCTCAATCACCATATACATATTATAAGGGCACAAAAATAGTTTTTTCCTCTACTCTTGGTACTGAACTCAGGTCTGGCTGCTCGCAGTTCCAAAATCAATACGAGAGAGAGAGACAGACAGGATTGTTGCTGGAAAGGAAAGTTGTCCTCCGCACCCTCCCCCCCCAAAAAAAGTGTCCAAAGATTCTGCTTCATTATGAAAGTTTTTAGAAGTGTGAAATGGAGTATTTTCTGCCATATCAATAAACAAGATGTAACAGCCATCAGCTATTCCAGCCCTACAAATGTGAAATTCTGAACACAGAGAATGCCCAGAAAGAAGAGTGCCTGCAACCTAGCAGTTATCAGGCTGCCACCACTCTCTATGGTGACCGAGGGACTAAGGATGTGAAAAAATTGAGTTGCTGGATGCTGGTCCTAGATAGCTGAGATGTATATGAAAGTAATGATTTCAGTGAATGAAATACATACTCTTGCAACTTTCCATACATAGAAAAGCATTAAATTCCTTAAATTGAGCTCTCTGATTTTCCTTAATTAACAGTAATCTTTTGATGCTCAGACTACTTGCCCTTTGTTGCAAACTTCTATATAACTTGGCTCCTGCTCCTCACCTCCTGGAAACAGTTCTCTCAGGGTCGCATGAGATGCTATCTCCCAAGCTTGAAGTCCTAAAAATTTCTGCCAAATAAAACATAACTCTCAACTTCTAAGTTGTGCCTATTTTTTAAGTCATCAGAGGGGAAAATAATGTAATCTGTTAGTCCTTGAAATAGGGATTAGAGTTATCACCACTGAGTGCAGGCTTATCTACTTCTTGTGATTTTTCTTTAGATGCTATCTTGTTCACATAGCTTGTTCACTAGTTTACTCAAGGGAAAGCTAGGGAAGAGAGCTGCTGCTGCTGCTGCTGCTAAGTCGCTTCAGTCGTGTCTGACTCTGTGCGACCCCATAGACGGCAGCCCGTGGGGCTCCCCTGTCCCTGGGATTCTCTAGGCAAGAACACTGGAGTGCATTGCCATTTCCTTCTCCAAGGGAAGAGAGCTAGTCATCTGTTAATCACATTCTTCATTTCTATTTCTTTGATCTATGGAAAGAACCAACATTTTAGACAAGGTATTGTGTGATCAAAATACTTGAAAGGTGTGCTATGACTAGAGATGAGTAGAGCATGAGGGTGCTTCGTTTATGAGTAGTGTCAAGAAAAATGGGGCCTCGCACAAAAAGCTCTTTTCTGCCAAAAACTGCTTATACTCTTCTATGTCCTCAACTAGGGCATCTGTAACAAAAGACAGACTGAAAAGAAAGAAGCATAAAATTTATTTAATGTAAGTTTCATGTGATATGGAAGTCTTTATAAGGAAACGAGGACCTGAAGGAATAGTTTAAACCTGAATATTTTTTTTTAAATTAGACTTGATGGAGAGCAGAAAGTCATGTAAAAATATAAGTGTATGAAGGAAGTGTAGTAAACGGAAGGAAACTTAGCAGGGCCTGTTTATTCAGGTTCCTCTATGTTCTTTTGACAGGGACAGAGTAATGGGACGAAACACATGATTAAACAGTTAATCCTACTAGGGGATTGTAAGTAGAGAAAAAAGTATATTCCTATGTGATATTCCTATAAGTTAATGATCACTCAAGAAAGCAGAATTGCTAAACCACAAAACCGAACAGGCTAGCTTAGCAAGAAAACCATGTAACAGAAGCATGAGGCATTCCCAGAACAATAGAACAGTGGTTACATGAAACTAACATCCTGCACAGTGATCTCAGTAAGTTAATGATTCCAGGGTCATGCTCCTATAGGCATCAGTTCAATTCAGTTCAGTTGCTCAGTCGTGTCCGACTCTTGAGACCCCGTGGATTGCACCATGCTTGCTTCCTTGTCCATCACCAATGCCCAGACCTTAATCAAACTCATGTTCATTGAGTCAGTGATGCCATCCAACCATCTCATCCTCTGTTGTACCCTTCTCCTCCTGCCTTCAATCTTTCCCAGCATCAGGGTCTTTTCAAATGAGTCAGTTCTTTGCATCAGGTGGCCAAAGTATTGGAGCTTCAGCTTCAGCATCAGTTCTTCCAATGAATATTCAGGACTGATCTCCTATAGGATGGACTGGTTGGATCTTCTTGCAGTCCAAGGGACTCTCAAGAGTCTTCTCCAACACCACAGTTCAAAAGCATCAATTCTTCAGTGCTCAGCTTTCTTTATAGTCCAGCTCTCACATCCATACATGACTACTGGAAAAACCATAGCTTTGACTAGACGGATCTTTGTTGGCAAAATAATGTCTCTTACTTTTTAATATGCTGTCTAGGTTGGCCATATTTTCTGCCAAGGAGCAAGTGTCTTTTAATTTCATGACTGCAGTTACCATTTGCAGTGATTTTGGAGCCCCCCCAAATAAAGTCTGTCACTGTTTCCATTGTTTCCCCATCTATTTGCCATGAAGTGATGGGACAAGATGCCATGATCTTCGTTTTCTGAATATTGAGCTTTGAGACAGCTTTTTCACACTCCTCTTTCACTTTCATCAAGAGGCTCTTTAGTTCTTTGCTTTCTGCCATAAAGGTGGTGTCATTTGGGTATCTGAGGTTATTAATATTCTTCCCAGCAATCTTGATTCCTGCTTGTGCTTCATCTAGCCCAGCATCTCACATGATGTACTCTGCATATATGTTAAATAAGCAGGGTAACAATATACAACCTAGACGTACTCCTTTCCCAATTTAGAACCAGGCTGTTGTTCCATGTCCAGTTCTAACTGTTGCTTCTTGACCCACATATAGATTTCTCAAGAGGCAGGTCAAGTGGTCTGGTATTCCCATCTCTTGGAGAATTTTCCACAGTTTGTTGTGATCCACATAGGCAAAAGCTTTGGTGTAGTTAATGAAGCAGAAGTAGATGTTTTTCTGGAACTCTCTTGCTTTTTCAATGATCCAGCACATGTTGGCCATTTGATCTCTGGTTCCTTTGCCTTTTCTAAAACCATCTTGAACATCTGGAAGTTCATGGTTCACATACTGTTGAAGCCTGGCTTGGAGAATTTTGAGCATTACTTTGCTGTTTTGTGAGATGAGAGCAATTGTGCAGGAGTTTGAACATTCATTAGCATTGCCCTTCTTTGGGATTGGAATGAAAACTGACGTTTTCCAGTCCTGTGGCCACTGCTGAGTTTTCGAGATTGCATATTGAGTGAAGCACTTTCACATCATCATCTTTTAGGATTTGAAATAGCTCAACTGGAATTCCATCAGCTCCACTAGGTTTGTTCATAGTAATTCTTCCTAAGGCCCACTTGACTTCATATTCCAGGATGTCTGGCTCTAGGTGAGTGGTCACAAACATTGTGGTTATCTGGGTCTTGAAGATCATTTTTGTACAGTTCTTCTGTGTATTCTTGCCACCTCTTCTTAATCTCTTCTGTTTCTGTTAGGTCCATATCATTTCTGTCCTTTATTAAAAGCCTCTTGATGAAAGTGAAAGAGGAGAGTGAAAAAGTTGGCTTAAAGCTCAACATTCAGAAAACGAAGATCATGGAATCTGGTCCCATCACTTCATGGGAAATAGATGGGGAAACAGTGTCAGACTTTATTTTTTTGGGCTCCAAAATCACTGCAGATGGTGACTGCAGCCATGAAATTAAAAGATGCTTACTCATTGGAAGAAAAGTTATGACCACCCTAGATAGTATATTCAAAAGAAGAGACATTACTTTGCCGACTAAGATCCGTCTAGTCAAGGCTATGGTTTTTCCTGTGGTCATGTATGGATGTGAGAGTTGGACTGTGAAGAAGGCTGAGCGCCGAAGAATTGATGCGTTTGAGCTGCGGTGTTGGAGAAGACTCTTGAGAGTCCCTTGGACTGCAAGGAGATCCAACCAATCCATTCTGAAGGAGATCAGCCCTGGAATTTCTTTGGAAGGAATGATGCTAAAGCTGAAACTTCAGTACTTTGGCCACCTCATGCGAAGAGTTGACTCATTGGAAAAGACTCTGATGCTGGGAGGGATTGGGGGCGGGAGGAGAAGGGGACGATCCAGAATGAGATGGCTGGATGGCATGACTGACTCGATGGACGTGAGTCTGAGTGAACTCCGGGAGTTGGTGATGGACAGGGAGACCTGGCGTGCTGTGATTCATGGGGTCACAAAGGGTCGGACACGACTGAGCGACTGAACTGAACTGATACGCACACTAAAAACAAAAATATAAGGAAAGGGTGACATTATACTGAACCTTGAAATTATTTGCCATTTTAACTATATTGTATTGCCTTTTTGTTTCCATTGCACCATGACAGTATTGACTTAACCATGTAGGGAGAAAAAAACTCCCCAGTCCAACATGCAGAAGGAACTGATGATGGAAATGTGACATCTACTCAAGAATGAGAAAGAAGTTGGTCTTTTTCCCCTCTCCCTTTTCCTTTGACTACAAAACTGTAGCCCACTAAGGTCTTGGGGTGTGGCATCTTCTTGCCTGCTCACTTATAAGCCTCACAAGCATCCTATTCTAATAAATCTTCTTGTATATCACTTTGCCTCATGCTAAATTTTTTCTGTGCTGTGACATAAAGAATCAAAGTTCCTCAGAGCTCCTTGAGATGCATTTCTGCAGTTTCACCTTTATCTTCAGAAATAATGATACTTCTTTCTTTTGGATATAGGGAGGGCACCTCTCATGTGAGGGTTTTCTGACCTACTTCAGGGAAAGGTAAGAATGTCCTTAGGTTTTACGATCTGTTTCATTGGAAGATCAGATAGTTCTTCCTATATATGCTAATTCTTAGGATTCCTTATGCTTGAGGTATTTAATATGTCAAGGTGCCATATTTTGAACTTAGAGTGTCCCAAACCCCTGTCAATAACCTAAAACCTACTGACTTTTCCTGGAAATAGTGGGAATTTATGAAGGCAATGGTACAAAGCCAAACACTTATGCTATGTATTTCTCTCTATAGCACTTGCCACCAAGGTCTTCCATTGAACATCTGACCACTATACATGTCCCAGACATCCCTTTAAAATAATTGGAAAGTCTCATGGAAATAAGGTTTTTAGAAATTGTAGTTTCTTTAATAATTTACTTGTCTTCATTTTACAGGATAAGTTGAAGTCAAAATGAGTGATTTACCTGAAATCACATATGAAGTTAGTAGCAGAGTCATGGTTAGAAATTAGACTGTCAGACTGACAGTAATAAAGTAACCCCATAGATTTCTGGTTTAAAATAATCTTCAATTTATACTGAACTGAATATTTTATTAATCTCAATAACTTTTTATTTACATTCTGTTCTTTTGTGGTTACATTCACCAAGTAAAACTATAGATTTTATTTTTTTTTAATGTTGGTGGTACAGGCTAATTGCATCAAAATCTGCTGAGGAGCTTTGTAAAAAACTAGATTCCAGACTATTATCTCACACCACTGGGTAATAATTTTCAGATAATAATCATCAATGAAAAGCATATTACCCAAGAATGTTAAGAAACACTCAGGGCCCAATAAGGGTCTTCATAGAATACTCCATTGGTTTGTTGGTGAATTACTTTTACTGTTTGGAAATTGATGAAGCTGTTATCACTTGTCTACTTTGGGACCGTGGCACTTCTCATAACCTATAAATATTTTTCCAAGATATGCCACTAAATCAAGAGCCCACATTAACATAGTCATTTCTAGGGATTTTCATGAAGTAAGTTATACTTTACTAGATCTATGTTTTAAAACTGAATCACCATTAATATTCTCCTTATGTTCTCCATTTTCCATAGGTCCTTATTTTTTGAAAAAGAGTCACTACTAGAATGGGCATCATAGATCCTCAATTAAGAATTATATTTTGTGTTGTCTCTTGAATTATGATATAACAAGTTATGGCAAAATGGGCAATTTCTTTTGGAGTTCTAAAAATAGGTAGTGTGTATAAGAAATAAATTTTTGTTGATTTAAGCTATTAAGATTTTTCATTTACTACTGCCATGAAACATAGCCCAGCCTGATCAATTTTGACATTCCTAATTTGGTGAACTCACATAATACAGTATATATTTAACTCTATGTGAAATACTTATTCCCCAACAGTAAATTTCCCCAAACATTGTAATTCTGATAACTAAGAAATTTTGGCAAGTACTATCATTTGTAGTGATAGTCCAAGTACTATCTTTCCTCTTATTGAGGCCCTTTTCACTTTCTACTGAACCAAAATACTGACCACTTGACAGTCACAGTGATGACTTAACTGCACCTTGGGCCAAAATTATAGATGATAACCTCCAAAATGCAACTAGCCTTGAGCTCAATCTCAACATTCCAATTTAAAAAAATTAAAGTTAATCAACTCATTTAATTAAAAGGAAAACACACACGAAATGCTGATACAAAAGCAGTCAATATTTTAACTCTTTATTTTGAAAATATTTTGGCGATATGATGCAGGGTGAACAATGTTCCTAGTTTGAGACTTCCCAGTTTTAGCCTTGCAAGTTCCAGGAAATGCTTTAGTCTCAGACAATCAGGGATGATGATTCATCCTCTGGAAAGTGTTACCACATGACTCAAAGCATGTGTACCATCTGGAATGGATCCTGTGTTATCACCTCTCTAGGATTTTTTCTTTTTCTTTTTTTATCCTTTTTTATCCTCATAGAGAAAAATTTGACCTCTTCTTCAATTGTTCATCTCCAGGCTTTCCACAATGAAAAACACAGTGTTCATTGCCAAGCAACACAGAAGTTGGAGAAAAGAAATTTAAATACAAACAATTTCATATTTTTCTATGAAAAATATTCAGAAATGGGAAATTTTTTATTTAAAAGAATCTCTATGTGAAGAGGAATTCCCCTCTGTGAAAACATGAGTAGCTGGAATAAGTATCCTACAGCTATCACTGCCAGTTTAATGAGAAGCATTGCAAGGAAGATAAGCTTCACAAAAGACTTTGCCATTAAACTATATAAAATTTAAGGTCATCATAAATTGATTATTACATGAATTAGGTTGTTATGTCAATAAGATTGCAGTACCATTAAATCAGCCAAAGTGACAAGTTAGAAGGGAAGACATTCACTTAATTTATAGTTTTAAATAAACACTGTAATATGACTTTACTAATTTTAAAATTTCAGAGTTTGGACTGAGTTTTATGATACAATTAATATTTTGACACTCATTCAAGTTGAAGTGAAATATTGAAGAGAGTTTCAGTTTGTTTCCTGCTTTTATATCAGAGCCAGATGAAGGAATGAGGGCACCCTTTTCGGCTGACAATTGATACCCTGCACCAACTGGTAGTTTGACATATATTCAAAATATAATTCCTCAAATACTTGCATAAAATTAATTTAGTGAGGCCAGAAAAACTGAAATTTCATTAAGAAAATTTAAATATAGGAATGCTCCTTTAGATTTTATTTTTCCTAGGGAAAGCAAACACATTGTAGGTAGAGGTAGATCACGATCTGTGGTCTTAGTTCTGCTTTCAGGTCTTTTTGTTGATGTCGTGCTTGTTTAGCATTGCTTTTCTGAATGAGACAACACACCATATCAAAGGATTTATAATTATTTAATACACTAAAATGAAACACACATTGCTTATTACTGTCTCAAAATTTTAGTTTCTGTAACTATCAAGTTTTAATGATTGATAATACATCTGTGCAAACATATTTAAGGGAGGCCTGTGTTAAAGATGTGATTTTTCAGACTCTTTTCACTAGAGGGTGCTGACAACTTCTGTAAAATCAGGACCAATTTGTTACCTTTCCTTAAAAATTGATTCCAATAATGTTTTATCTGATTATTGATCAGCACTCCAATATATGCCTAATAAGACTGTCACTTGGGATGGCTGTTTGTAGTTTTTAAAGTTCATTATTTTCAATATTAATTCATTACTATTATTTTTATATTGATGATATCTTACAATTATCATATCATCATGCAAGAAATACTGGAAGCAGGTGAGAGACTGGAGAGAGGCTGACAGAGATGCATGTGTGTCACTTGGGGACAAACAAAAAAACATTGCTCACTTTCCTGGACCCTTCACGCAAGTGAAGTGAATGCCTTAGACCTTGGGGGAAGGTGAGGAGATGTTTGCATCCCAGGACCCAAGCAAAGCCCCACTGATTCTGGGAAAGGGAGAAAAGTAAAAACCTGTTGCTCGTGGAAGGACAAGAATGCCATTGGGTCCAATATCCTGCACTACTTCAAAGAAGAGATCTGTTGCCATTAGGGGAGAGGCCAGTGGCAGATGCAAACTCTTCATCTCTCTAGGGCAACTCTCCTTCCCTCTAAGGCTACCACAGATGCAAGGCTACCATAACATGGAGGAACAAGAACAATGTGAAAGTCCATCCCTAAGGCCTAGATACAGGGTATGCTTAACATAGAAGATGGGTCAGGAACACTAAATCAAACTCCTTTGAAACTACCTCTGAGTGACAAAGCAGTTTACTGTTGCAGTGGGGCAAAGACATGGAGGGAGAAGCCTCTGAAGTGCATGCTTGCAAAGGTGGATGAAAGTTGAGAGCGGAGCAAGAATACTGACAAAAACACCTTTGACACCCATGGTTCAGTACTGGCACAAACTAAAAGCAGACCTCTACCTCTACTTTCCTGGTGGCTCAGTTGGTAAAAGAATCTGCCTGTAATGCAGGAGACCTGAGTTTGATCCCTGAGTTGGGAAGATCCCTTAGAAAAGAGAAAGGCTACCCATTCCAGAATTTTGGCCTGGAGAATTCCATGGACTGTATAGTTCGTGGGGTCACAAAGAATTGGACATGAGTGATTGTCACTCACTCACTCACTAGAATTTGAAGGCCATGATGTACCTTCCTGTTGTGTGTGTGTCAGTTATATAATCTAAGCACATATTTCTATAGACTATATAGCATATGCTGAGGATTGTAATTGCTAGTTCATAAATCTGTGTATTTTTAAGTTGAAATATTGAAAAAGAGTTTTCCAAAGTGGTTGTTCTAAATTATACTTATTATGACTTAGCGACTAAATGACCACCACCAAGCAGTATTTGAGAGCTTTCTTATTTCCTAGCCTGGTCAACATATGGTAAAAAATTAAAATTTTAGTAAGTGATGCATATGTAATGATATCTCATTGCCATTTAATTTACACTTCCCTAATTGATCTCATTGGAAAAGACTCTGATGCTGGGAGGGATTTGGGGGCAGGAGGAGAAGGGGACGACCGAGGATGAGATGGCTGGATGGCATCACTGACTTGATGGACGCGAGTCTGATTGAACTCCGGGAGTTGGTGACGGACAGGGAGGCCTGGCGTGGTGCAATTCATGGGATCGCAAAGAGTTGGACACGACTGAGCGACTGAACTGAACTGAATTGATCTCAATGAGGCAGCAGTTAGTGGTGGCTTGAAGCAAGATCTTAATTCCTGCCCACGAATTAAACCTGGATAGCCTAGATGAAAACCAGGAATCCTAGCCACCAAACAAGCAAGGCTTAGAGGCTAGAAGTTGATTTTCCCTGAATCTTTGCCACTAGTGAAAAATTCATTTATCATGGTGGCAGAAACTGTAAATGCAGGTACAAAGTCTATTGTTAGAGACATAGCACAACAACAAGTGGGAGAGCACACAGAGAAATAGTTTATCTAGTTGAGATAGAAACAAGGCAGAGATTAACACCCAGAAAGAAAAGGTGTGGGCCCCTTAGTGAGCACAGTAAAGAGGCAGTTAAATCATTTATATAGGTCAGTTTGTCCAGGTTGTTGTCTTCTTCAAGGCCAATTATCTGGCTTCTTTTTCCACACCTGACCTTCCCTGGAACCCTACCCTGGGGTGCCCATGCACCCCTCAGCCAAGATGGATTTTGAAGTGAAGGCTTCTGGGAGGAGCAAGACTCATTATGGCCTAGCTTCATCCCTTGACTTTTGACCCACAAGAAGCCTTTCTGTGCATTTGTAGTGTCTGCCTTCTCCTAAAAGATGAGGAAGGGAGATCTCTTAATGCTTTACTCAAACAAGGTTTTGCCCATCTTTATCCTTGCCATGACTATTAACTTAAGGAGCTTACAAGAGACAAACACTGGCTATTTACCTTATTTCTGTTGTTACTTCCATTTTGGAGGACAAAGTGAATGTGAAAGTCTCTCAGTCGTGTCTGACTCTTTGTGACCCCATGGACTATACAGCCCATGGAATTCTCCAGGCCAGAATACTGGAGTGGGTATCCTTTCCCTTCTCCAGGGGATCTTCCCAACCCAGGGATCAAACCCAGGTCTCCCGCATTGCAGGCGGATTCTTTACCAGCTGAGCCACCAGGGAAGGAGGCTGATCGTAAATGCCTTAACTGGAGCCCACCTATCTCTTGTCTCAGGGAATGCAAATAGGAGGCTAGTTGTAAATGTCTAATCTGGAGTGCATTTATCTCCAACATCATTATAACCAATGAAAGTGAGTATGGTATTTTTTGGCATTAACAGTTTAAATATAATAGATTTATATTTAATTAATTATATTAATCATATCCTACACAAGTATATTTAAAATTTTGTATCTCATACATTGTTATTAGATGTCCATAAAGCATTTAGGGAAACTGGCAAAAAGATAAACATTACTGAATTTCAAAAAGTAGAATTCTATGTGTGTGATTCAGTGATACATATATTCATATGTTACTTTTAAAATTATCTTCCACTATAGATTGTTATAAGATATTGACTGTAGTTCCCTGTGCTATAGTGTAAACTTTTGTAGCTTGTTGCGTATTTATTTTTTTTTAAATTAGAAATCTAGTGTTCTCTTCATACTAAGTCAAACAAGTGGAATCCATGTAAAATATTTTAGTTAGGTAAAAGTTCACAAGTTTTCTAAAATATTTATATAATATATATAATTTATATATATGTATGCAAAAACTTTTCTACTGTACTTTATACACACTTGAGAAAGAACATAAAAATAAAAAAAGGAGGTGGAGAGATTGGAAAACATAAAGTAAATAAAATGGAGCATTGAATATGAAATAGAAAAAGTGAAACAAACTAGATAAAAGTAAAAGATCCTCATATAGTCCAGTTGTTTCTGAACACTGCTGTTCATTAGAAACATGCTTGGCTCTCTGGACAAAAAAAAAAAAAATGAAATAAAATAAAATAAAAAAGCAATACCCGGGCATTTGTATATTAAAAAAAAAATTCCAAGATAATTTTGATATGCATCTGGACTTAAAAAAGTGATTATAGGTTTTTCTGTTAAATGGTAGTTTCAGTGCATAGAATTCTATAATTTTTCTGTTGACCAATCATGATACGATGGTATTAAGTGAGTAATAGTTACATAATCACAATAATAAAAGATGTTTATCAGTTTTCTCAATCAATAGCTAGACTAAAAGTAAAATAATTATGACTGCAAGCCATAATGGGAACATGATTAAATTAACAGAATAAAGTAATTGCATACTATTAGAGGGGTCAAGGGAACATTTCATGCAAAGATAGGCTCTATAAAGAACAGAAATGGTATGGACCTAACAGAAGCAGAAGAGATTAAGAAGAGGTGGCAAGAATACACAGAAGAACTGTACAAAAAGATCTTCACGACCCAGATAATCACGATGGTGTGATCACTCACCTAGAGCCAGACATCCTGGAATGTGAAGTCAAGTGGGCCTTAGAAAGCATCACTACAAACAAAGCTAGTGGAGGTGATGGAATTCCAGTTGAGCTATTTCAAATCTTGAAAGATGATGCTGTGAAAGTGCTGCACTCAATAGGCCAGCAAATTTGGAAAACTCAGCAGTGGCCACAAGACTGGAAAAGGTCAGTTATCATTCCAATAGCAAAGAAGGGCAATGCTAAAGAATGCTCCAACTACCGCACAATTGCACTCGTCTCACATGCTAGTAAAGTAATGCTCAAAATTCTTCAAGCCAGGCTTCAACTGTATGTGAACCGTGAACTTCCTGATGTTCAAGCTGGTTTAGAAAAGGCAGAAGAACCAGAGATCAAATTGCCAACATCTGCTGGATCATGGAAAAAGCAAGAGAGTTCCAGAAAAACATCTATTTCTGCTTTATTGACTATGCCAAAGCCTTTGACTGTGTGGATCACAAGAAACTGTGGAAAATTCTGAAAGAGATGGAAATACCAGACCACCTGACTTGCCTCTTGAGAAACCTATATGCAAATCAGGAAGCAACAGTTAGAACTGGACATGGAACAACAGACTGGTTCCAAATAGGAAAAGGAGTCCGTCAAGGCTGTATATTGTCACCCTGCTTATTTAACTTCTATGCAGAGTACATCATGAGAAACGCTGGACTGGAAGAAGCACAAGCTGGAATCAAGATTGCCAGGAGAAATATCAATAACCTCAGATATGCAGATGACACCACCCTTACGGCAGAAAGTGAAGAGGAACTAAAGAGCCTCTTGATGAAAGTGAAAGAGGAGAGTGAAAAAGTTGGCTTAAAGCTCAACATTCAGAAAACGAAGATCATGGCATCTGGTCCCATCACTTCATGGGAAATAGATGGGGAAACAGTGTCAGACATTATTTTTTGGGGGTCTAAAATCACTGCAGATGGTGATTGCAGCCATGAAATTAAAAGATGCTTACTCCTTGGAAGAAAAGTTATGAGTAACCTAGATAGCATATTGAAAAGCAGAGACATTACTTTGCCAACAAAGCTCCATCTAGTCAAGGCTATGGTTTTTCCAGTGGTCATGTATGGATGTGAGAGTTGGACTGTGAAGAAAGTTGAGGGCTGAAGAATTGATGCTTTTGAAGAGTGGTGTTGGAGAAGACTCTTGAGAGTTCCTTGGACTACAAGGAGATCCAAGCAGTCCATTCTAAAGGAGATCAGTCCTGGGTGTTCATTGGAAGGAATGATGCTAAAGCTGAAACTCCAGTACTTTGGCCACCTCATGCAACGAGTTAACTCATTGGAAAAGACTCTGATGCTGGGAGGGATTGGGGGCAGGAAGAGAAGGGGGACAACAGAGGATGAGATGGCTGGATGGCATCGCCAACTCTGTGGACGTGAGTTTGAGTGAACTCCGGGAGTTGGTGATGGACAGGGAAGCCTGGTGTGCTTCAATTCATGGGATCGCAGAGTCAGACACCACTGAGCGACTGAACTGAATTGAGAGGTGTCAAGCAGAGTGATGTGGTAAGCAGAAGTGCACAGATTTTCATCTGCTCAGTCAACATATATCTTTTGGTTAGTGATTTAATTCATTTATTTCTAGGTAATTATCAATGCTATGATCCTATTACTATTTTCTTAATTATTTTAGTTTTATTTTCTGTAAGTAGAGCTTTTCCTTCTCTAGTTTTCTTCCTAGAGAAGTTCTTTTGCATTTGTTGTAAATCTGGTTTAGTGATGCTGAATTCATTTAACTTTTGCTTGTCTGGAAAGCTTTTGATTTCTCCATCAAACCTGAAGGACAGTCTTTCTGGGTAGAGTATTCTTGGTTATAGGTTCTTCCCATTCATCACTTTATATATATCATGACTTTCCTTTCTAGCTTGTAGAGTTTCTGTTGAGAAATTAGCTGATAACCTGATGGGAGCTCCCTTGTATGTTATATGTAATTTTCCCCTTGTTGATTTTATTTATTTATTTAATACTTTATCTGTGTCTTTAATTTTTGTCAGTTTGATTACTATGTGTCTTGGTGTGTTCCTCCTTGGGTTTATCCTGCCTGGGACTCTCTCTGCTTCCTGGACTTGGTTGATAATTTCCTTTCCCATGTTAGGGAAGTTTTCAGCTATTATCTCTTCAAATGTTTCCTCAGGTCCTTTCTTTCTCTCTTCTCCTTCTGAGACCCATATAATGCGAATGTTCATGTGTTTTATGTTGTTCTAGAGGTCTCTTAGGCTGTCTTCATTTTTTTTCATTCTTTTTTCTATAGCCTGTTCTGTAGCAGTGATTTCTACCATTCTGTGCTCCAGGTCATTTATCCATGCTACAGCCTCAGTTATTCTGCTATGAATTCCTTCTGGTGTATTATTCATCTCTATTTGTTTTTGTTTGTTTGTTTGTTTGTTTTGTTTTTGTTGTTGTTGTTCTTGTTGGTTTTTGGTAAACATTTCTTGCATCTTCTCAGTCTTTGCTTCCATTCTTTTTCCAAGATCCTGGATAAATCTTCACTGTCATTATTCAGAGAATTTTTTTTCTGGAAGGTTCCCTATCTCCAGTTCATTTTGTTGTCTTTCTGGTGTTTTATCTCGCCCCTCATCTGGAAGGTAACTTTGCTTTTTCATGCTGATTAACTTTCTGTAATGTGGTTTTGTTTTAGTCATTATGGGATTGTGGTTCTTCTTGCTTCTGTCTGCCTTCTGATGGAGAAGGCTGAGGCTTGTGTAAGTTTCCTGATAGGAGGGACTGGTAATGGGAAAACTGGGTCTTGCTCTGGTTGGCAGGGCCTTGCTCAGTAAAGCTTTAATCCAATTATCCTCTGATGGGTGGGGTTGTGCTCCCTACCTGGTAGTTGTTTGGCCAGAGGTGACCTACCCCTCAGGCCTATGGGCTGTATGGTTAATTAATGGTGACCTCCAAGAGGGTTTATGCCGACCCGGAACTTCCCAGAGCACTGCTGCTTGTCCCCTGTCCCTGTGGTGAGCTCCTGCAGACCCACACCTCCACAGGAGACCCTCTGACACTCTCAGACAGTTTTGATTCAGTTTCCTGTGGAGTCACTGCTCCTTTCCTCTGAGTCTTGGTGCACACAAGGTTTGGTTTGTGCCCTTAAAGACTGGAGCCTCTGTTTCCCCCGGTCCTGTGGAAGTCTTGTAATCAAATCCCAATGGCCTTCAAGGACAGATTCCTTGGGGTCTCCCAGTCGCTTTGTCAGGTCCGCAGGCTGGGAAGCCTGACTGGGGTTCTGAACCTTCACAACAGTGGGAGAACTTCTTTGGTATTATTGTTCTCTAGTTTGTGAGTTACACAACCTGCAGTTATGGGATTTGATTTTATTGTGGTTGTGCCCTTCCTACTGTCTTGCTGTGGCTTCTTCTCTGTCTTTAGATGTGGAGTACCTTTTTACGGTAGGTTCCAGTGTCCTGCTGTTGATGATTGTTCAACAGCTTGTTGTGATTTTGGCACTCTCATGGGAGGAGATGAGCATACGTCCATCTACTCGCCATCTTGAACTGGAAGTGGTGAGTATGTTTATAATGGGCCATTTGAATATTCTTGTTTATGGAGCTTTTACTCAAATCAGTCGTCCACTTTTCTAAGTTGTGTGTCTTTTAATTCTTTATTCATAGTGAATCCTTTGCTGTTTGGATGCCTTGAAAATTTTCCACCCTCTGTGACTTACTTAACTATTTATAAAATGATGAAATCTACTAAATTTATGTATTCAGATTTAGCAGTCTTTTCCTTTATGGTAATTTCCATTGATGAAGTTTCCTGTCAATCTTAAGGGAGATCAACCCTGATTATTCACTGGAAGGACTGATGATGAAGTTGAGGCTCCAGTATTTTGGTCATTTCATGCACACAGACGACTCATTGGTAAAGTCCCTGACGCTGAGAAAATCGAGGGCAGAAGAAGAGGGCATCAGAGGATGAGATGGCTGGATAACATCGCGGATGTAATGAACATGAACTTGGGCAAACTCTGGGAGATGGTGAGGGACAGTGAGGCCTGTTGTGCTGCAGTCCATGGGGTCACAAAGAGTTGGACACGACTGGGCAATTGAACAACAACAAAAATATTGAAAAATCAAGCAGTAGTAACAATAATATAAGCATGTTATTTCAGTTTATAGAGCTAATTGTCAAAAGGAGCAGCTTGAAGAGTGGAAGATGCTTTAATCTGGGGAACAGAAATCAGATTGGTTAGGATAGTGCCCATTTTAAAGGAAAATTTATAAGCCTTTGAATTTATTTTATTTTTAAAAACTCTTTGTACTTAAAAATGTGGTCTATCAACAGGTGCCTATCCAGATCCCCATACAACTGGTTTATGACCAAATAAATACAGAAATAAAAATAGATATTTAGAAACTTTATAGCAGTATAATAGAGTAATTGCATGTCTGTGGAATTTAGTGCAGAAAACATTATATGTCTTTTTTCTTTTACTTTTTAATATTTAATTTTTATTGTGTTTTATAAAATTATCAGTTCATAATGGATTGAAAATAAAAAAACTGATTTTTATATCATATAAAACTTGATAAACACTTTATTACATTATAACAAATGATAATTTAACTCAAAAAACAAACAAACAAAACTTTGTGCTATGTCCAGAAGATGCATAAAGTGGCTTGTTTTTGACCTGGAAAATCAAGAAATTTAATGTAATAGATATCTAAATATAGTGCTTCCATTTGCCCAACATCATTTAATATAATATTCAACATTCAGTCTAAAATTTTCCCTTGTTTATTTCTGGAAATTTAGTCTCTGTGAGTAAAAGGTTATTTAAAACTTAGCCTAAACTAATTTGGCTTTTCAGTGAGTGCCAGAATTTTTTTCTTCTCATATATATGGGTACTCTGAAGTTGTTGGGAGAGGCTGGTGAGAGTTCTAGTTCTCCACCTCTACAAGCTCATAATCAGATAGTTGATTGCAGTGAAAACAAACTGCCAAATTTCTCAGAAAATGGACATTTACTAGAATAAATACAAATTGGAAATTGCCATGGGCACTTGCCATGTACCTCTACTAGGATTAAATCATGTGCTACTGTAGCTACTTACCTTCAACACCCCCTGAAAGAAGTTTAGATTGGAGAGCAGAAATGGGGGATTCTGTGCTTTGGGGAAAAACTGACAGGTTAGGTGTTCAGGTAGTTAGATATTTTCAGGAGCTGATTTTATGAGCCTAATTCTTATATCTCATATCTAGAAAAGCACTAAAATTCTTCATGGTAATGACTGTTCCTTGTGATTAGCAGAAAGCTTCTGGAAAAATATCTGCTTGATTGAGTGTACTTTCACTTCAGCAAAATTACATTCATACTGTACTTCCTCCCTACGTCTTTGGAGTAGTTTCTCAGAACTATTGAGGTGGTATCTCATGGGCTACAGTCCTCATTTTGCCCCAAAGAAAGTTTAACTTGCAACTCTCACATTGTACTTTTTTTTTTTTTTAAAGTGGACACTGGCTCTAAAAGGCAGAAGCAGGCATAAAATCTGTAAGTGGAAGGAGTTTCTTCTCTCTGCCACTTGGTGTCTTGGCCAGCACTTACATACATGTCTGCTTATTTGCAAGTAGATATGGCACTGTTCTTGGGCTCCCCAGGAGTTGCTAGTGGTAAAGAGCCCACCTGCCAATGTAGGAGACATAAAAGAAGTGCGTTTGATAAATGGGTGAAGAAAATCCCCTGAAGGAGGGCATGGCAAGCCAGTATTCTTGCCTGGAGAATTCCAAGGA
This sequence comes from Oryx dammah, assembly GCF_014754425.2. Taxonomy (NCBI): domain Eukaryota; kingdom Metazoa; phylum Chordata; class Mammalia; order Artiodactyla; family Bovidae; genus Oryx; species Oryx dammah. Next base: position 42,426,218 of record NW_024070213.1, on the reverse strand, counting down.
CAGAAAAGCCTGGCAGGCTACAGTCTTTAGGGTCACAAAGAATACAACACTACTGAAGTGATTTAGAACACATGGATGGTGCTATTCTTATGATGGGGAAATCTTTTTTAAAATTAATTAATTTATTTTAATTGGAGGCCAATTACTTTACAGTGTTGTGGTGGTTTTTGCCATTCATCAACATGAATCAGCCACAGGTGCACATGAGTACCCCCATTCAGAAACCCCCAACACCTCCCTCCCCATCCCATTTCTCTGGGTTATCCCAGAGCACCAACTTTGAGTGTACTACTTCATGCATCAAACTTGCTCTGGTCATTTGTTTTACATGTGGTAATATACATATTTCAATGCTATTCTCTCAACTCATCCACCATTTCCTTCACCCACATAGTCCAAAAGTATGTTCTTTACATCTGTGTCTCTTATGCTATATTGCATATAGGGTCATTGTTACTGTGTTTCTAAATTCCATATATATGTGTTAATAGACTGTATTGGTGTTTCTCTTTCTGACTTACTTCACTCAGTATAATAGGCTCCAGTTTCATCCACCTCAGTAGAACTGACTCAAATGCATTCTTTTTTTTATAGCTGAGTAATACTCCATGGAACAGCAGACTGGTTCCAAATAGGAAAAGGAGTATGTCAAGGCTGTATATTGACACAGTGCTTATTTAATTTATATGCAGAGTACATCATGAGAAACGCTGGGCTGGAAGAAGAACAAGCTGGAATCTAGATTTCTGGGAGAAATATCAATAACCTCAGATATACAGGTGACACCACCCTATGGCAGAAAGTGAAGAGGAACTAAAAAGTCTCTTGATGAAAGTGAAAGAGGAGAGTGAAAAAATTGGCTTAAAGCTCAACATTCAGAAAACGAAGATCATGGCATCCAGTCCCATGACTTCATGGGAAATAGATGGGGAAACAGTGGAAACAATGGCTGACTTTATTTTGGGCTCCAAAATCACTGCAGATGGTGACTGCAGCCATGAAATTAAAAGATGCTTACTCCTTGGGAGAAAAGTTATGACTAACCAAGACAACATACTAAAAATCAGAGATATTACTTTGCCAACAAAGATCCATCTAGTCAAAGCTATGGTTTTTCCAGTAGTCATGTATGGATGTGAGAGTTGGACTATAAAGAAAGCTGAGCACCGAAGAGTTGATGCTTTTGAACTGTGGTGTTGGAGAAGACTCTTGAGTGTCCCTTGGACTGCAAAGTGACCCAACCAGTCCATCCTAAAGGAAATCAGTCCTGAATATTCATTGGAAGGACTGATGCTGAAGCTGAAACTCCAATACTTTGGCCACCTCATGTGAAGAGTTGACTCATTGGAAAAGACCCTGATGCTGGGAAAGATTGAAGGTGGGAGGAGAAGGGGACGACAGAGGATGAGATGGTTGGATGCCATCACCGACTCAATGGACATGAGTTTGAGTAAACTCCAGAGTTGGTGATGGACAGGGAGGCCTGGCATGCTGCAGTCCATGAGGTCGCAAAGAGTTGGACACAACTGAGCGACTGAACTGAACTGAACTGAACTGAATATTCCCTTGTATATATGTACCACAACTTCCTTATCCATTCATCTGCCAATGGACATCTTAGATTGCTTGCATGTCCTAACTATTGTAAACAGTGCTGCAATGAACAATGGGGTACAAGTCTCTTTCAGTTCCAGTTTCCTCAGTGTGTATGCCCAACGGTAGGATTGCTGGGTCATATAGCAGTTCTATTTGCGGTTTTAAAAGGAATCTCCACACTGTTCTCCATAGTGGCTGTATTAGTTTGCATTCCCATCAACAGTGTAAGAGGATTCCATTTCTTCACATCCATTACAGTACTTATTGTTTGTAGACTTTTTTTTTTTTTAATCGCAGCCATTCTGACTGATGAGATGGTACCTCATTGTGGGTTGGTTTGCATTTCTCTGATAATGAGTAACGTTGAGCATCTTTCAGTTCAGTTCAGTTCAGTCGCTCAGTTGTGTCCGACTCTGCAACGCCATGAATCACAGCACACCAGGCCTCCCTGTCCATCACCAACTTTCAGAATTTACTCAAACTCATGTCCATCGAGTTAGTGATGCCATCCAGCCATCTCATCCTCTGTTGTCCACTTCTCCTCCTGCCCCCAATCCCTCTGAGCATCAGGGTCTTTTCCAATGAGTCAACTCTTCACATGAGGTGGCCAAAGTATTGGAATTTCAGCTTTAGCATCAGTCCTTCCAAAGAACACCCAGGACTGATTTCCTTTACGATGGACTGGTTGAATCTCCTTGCAGTCCAAGGGACTCTCAAGAGTCTTCTCCAACACCACAGTTCAAAAGCATCAATTCTTCAGCGCTCAGCTTTCTTCACAGTCCAACTCTCACATCCATACATGACTACTGGAAAAACCATAGCCTTGACTAGATGGACCTTTGTTGGCAAAGTAATGTCTTTGCTTTTGAATATGCTGTCTAGTTTGGTCATAACTTTCCTTCCAAAGAGTAAGCGTCTTTTAATTTCATGGCTGCAATCGCAATCTGCAGTGATTTTGGAGCCCCCCAAAATAAAGTCTGACACTGTTTCCACTGTTCCTCCATCTATTTGCCATGAAGTAATGGGACTGGATGCCTTTACATGTATTTATTAGCCATCTGTATGTCTTCTTTTCTTTTCCATGGGGATGGTCTTGATCCCTGTCTCCTGCACAATGTCAGGAACCTCTGTCCATAGTTCATCAGGCACTCTATCAGATCTAGTCCCTTAAATCTATTTCTCACTTCCACTGTATAATCATAAGGGATTTGATTTAGGTCATACCTGAATGGTCTGAGTGTCCCCTGGTGGCTCAGATGGTAAAGCGTCTGTCTACTATGCAGGAGACCTGGCTTTGATCCCTGGGTTGGAAAGATCCACTGGAGAAGGAAATGGCAATCCATTCCAGTACTATTGCCTGGAAAATCCCATGGACAGAGGAGACTGGTAGGCTACAGTCCATGGGGTCGCAAAGAGTTGGACACGACTGAGCGACTTTGCTTCGCTGAATGTCTAGTGGTTTTTCCTACTTTCTGCAATTTAAGTCTGAATTTAGCAATAAGGAGTTCATGATTAGCCACAGTCAGCTCCTGGTCTTGTTTTTGTTGACTGTATAGAGCTTCTCTGTCTTTGGCTGCAGAGAATATAATCAATCTGATTTCGGTGTTCACCATCTGGTGATGTCTATGTGTAGAGTCTTCCCCTGTGTTGTTGGAAGAGGGTGTTTGCTATGACCAGTGCATTTTCTTGGCAAAACTCTATTAGTCTTTGCCCTGCTTCATTCCACATTCCAAGGCCAAATTTGCCTGTTACTCCAGGTGTTTCTTGACTTCCTACTTTTGCATTCCAGTCCCCTATAATGAAAAGGACATCTTTTTTGGGTGTTAGTTCTAAAAGGTCTTGGAGGTCTTCATAGAACTGTTCAACTTCAGCTTCTTTAGTGTTACTGGTTGGGGCATAGACTTGGATTACTGTGATATTGAATGGTTTGCCTTGGAAATGAACAGAGATCATTCTGTCCTTTTTGAGATTGCATCCAAGTGCTGCATTTTGGACTCTCTTGTTGACCATGATGGCTACTCCATTTCTTCTAAGGGATTCCTGCCTGCAGTAGGAGATATAATAGTCATCTGAGTTAAATTCACCCATTCCAGTCCATTTCAGTTCGCTGATTCCTAGAATGTCGACGTTCACTCTTGCTATCTCCTGTTTACCGCTTCCAATATGCCTTGATTCATGGACCTGACATTCCAGGTTCCTATGCAATATTGCTCTTTACAGCATCGGACCTTGCTTCTATCACCAGTCACATCCACAGCTGGGTGTTGTTTTTGCTTTGGCTCCATCCCTTCATTCTTTCTGAAGATATTTTCCCACTGATCTCCAGTAGCATATTGGGCACCTACTGACCTGAGGAGTTCCTTTTTCAGTATCCTATAATTTTGCGTTTTCATACTGTTCATGGGGTTCTCAAGGCAAGAATACTGAAGTGATTTGCCATTCCCTTCTCCAGTGGACCACATTGTGTCAGACCTCTCCACCATACAAATAGTGGTGAAAAGAGAAATGAGAAGCAAAGGAGAAAAGGAAAGATACAGGCACCTGAATGTAGATTTCCAAAGAATAGCAAGAAGAGATAAGAAAAACTTCCTCAGTGATCAATGCAAAGAAATAGAAGAAAACAACATAATGGGAAACACTAGAGATCTCTTCAAGAAAATTAGAGACACCAAGGGAATATTTCATGCAAAGATGGGCTCAATAAAGGATAGAAATGATATGGATGTAACAGAAGCAGAAAATATTAAGAGGTGGCAAGAATACACAGAAGAACTATACAAAAAAGATCTTAACGACCAAGATAATCACGATAGTGTGATCACTCACTTAGAGCCAGACATCCGGGAATGAGAAGTCAAGTGGGCCTTAGAAAGCAACACTATGAACAAAGCTAGTGGAGGTGATGGAATTCCAGTGGAGCTACTTCACATCTGGAAAGATAATGCTGTGAAAGTGCTGCACTCAATAGGCCAGCAAATTTGGAAAACTCAGCAGTGGCCACAACTGGAAAAGGTCAGTTTTCATTCCAATCCCAAAGAAAGACAATGCCAAAGAATGCTCAAACCACCACCCAATTGCACTCATCTCACATGGTAGTAAAATAATGCTCAAATTTCTCCAAGCCAGGCTTCAGTAATACGTGAACTGTGAACTTCCAGATGTTCAAGCTGGTTTAGAAAATGCAGAGGAACCAGAGATCAAATTGCCAACATCCGCTGGATCATGGAAAAAGCAAGAAAGTTCCAGAAAAACATCTATTTCTACTTTATTGACTATGCTAAAGCCTTTGACTGTGTGGATCACAAGAAACTGTGGAAAATTCTGAAAGAGATGGGAATACCAGACCACCTGACCTGCCTCTTGAGAAACCTATATGCAAATCAGGAAGCAAGAGTTAGAACTGGACATAGAACAACAGATTGGTTCCAGATAGGGAAAAAGAGTATGTCAAGGCTGCATATTGTCACCCTGCTTATTTAACTTCTATGCAGAGTACATCATGAAAAACGCTGGGCTGGAAGAAGTGCAAGCTGGAATCAAGATTGCTGGGAGAAATATCAATATCCTCAGATGTGCAGATGACCAAAGTACTGGAGTTTCAGCTTTAGCATCATTCCTTCCAAAGAAATCCCAGGGTTGATCTCCTTCAGAATGGACTGGTTGGATCTCCTCGCAGTCCAAGGGACTCTCAAGAGTCTTCTCCAACACCACAGTTCAAAAGCATCAATTCTTCAGCGCTCAGCTTTTTTCACTGTCCAACTCTTGCATCCATACATGACCACTGGAAAAACCATAGCCTCGACTAGATGGACCTTTGTTGGCAAAGTAATGTCTCTGCTTTTGAATATGCTATCTAGGTTGGTCATAACTTTTCTTCCAAGGAGTAAGCATCTTTTAATTTCATGGCTGCAATCACCATCTGTAGTGATTTTGGACCACCCAAAAATAAAGTCTGACACTATTTCCACTGTTTCCCCATCTATTTCCCATGAAGTGATGGGACCAGATGCCATGATCTGAGTTTTCTGAGTGTTGAGCTTTAAGCCCACTTTTTCACTGTCCTCTTTCACTTTCATCAAGAGGCTTTTTAGTTTCTGTTCACTTTCTGCCAAAAGGGTGGTGTCACCTGCATATCTGAGGTTATTGATATTTCTCCTGGCAATCTTGATTCCAGCTTGTGCTTCTTCCAGCCCAGCATTTCTCATGATGTACTCTGCATATAGGGGGATCACCGTAAACTGAGGAAAATTCTGAAAGAGATGGGAATACCAGAGCACCTGATCTCCCTCTTGAGAAATCTATATGCAGGTCAGGAAGCAACAGTTAGAACTGGATTTGGAACAACAAACTGGTTCCAAATAGGGAAAGGAGTATGTTAAGGCTGTATATTGTCACCCTGCTTATTTAACTTCTATGCAGAGTACATCATGAGAAACACTGGGCTGGAAGAAGAACAAGCTGGAATCAAGATTGCTGGGATAAATGTCAATAACCTCAGATTACCAGATGACACCACCGTTATGGCAGAATGCAAAGAAGAACTAAAGAGCCTCTTGATGAAATGAAAGAGGAGAGTGACAAGTTGGCTTAAAGTTCAACATTCAGAAAGTGCAGATCATGGCATCTGTCCCATCACTTCATGGCAAATAGATGAGGAAACAGTGGAAACAGTGACAGACTTTATTTTGGGGGACTCCAAAATCAGTGCAAATGGTGACTGCAGCCATGAAATTAAAAGATGCTTACTCCCTGGAAGAAAATTTATGGCCAACCTAGACAGCATATTAAAAAACAGAGGTGTTACTTTGCCAACAAAGGTCTGGCTAGTCAAGGCTATGATTTTTTCAGTAGTCATGTATGGATGTGAGAGTTGGATTATAAAGAAAGCTGAGTGCTGAAGAATTGTTGCTTTTGTACTGTGCTGTTGGAGAAGACTCTTGAGAGTGCGCTGGACTGCATGAGATCTAGCCAGTCCATCCTAAAGGAGATCAGTCCTGAGTGTTCATTGGAAGGACTGATACTGAAGCTGAAACTCCAATACTTTGGCCACCTGATGTGAAGAGCTGACTCATTGTATAAGACTCTGATGCTGAGAAAGATTCAGGGCAGGAAGAGAAGGGGACGACAGAGGATGAGATGGTTGGATGGCATCATCTAATCAATGGACATGAGTTTAGGCAGACTCTGGCAGTTGGAGATGGACAGGGAGGCCAGGAGTGCTGCGGTTCATGAGGTCGCAAAGAGTTGGATATGACTGAGTGACTGAACTGAACTGAACAAGGAGTTTAAAACAGCTTTGAAGATTAGTTTGATGAATGTCAATCATAAATATGAAACAAAGATAAGAACTTGAAAACTGTACTGTATTTCGTTTTCTTTGTGTTGCGGATATTTAACCATGCTCTTTTTTTCTTATCCAGATCCCCAATTATTTGGATGCTATTATCTGCACGCTCTAGTATCTCCCTTAATGCAGCACAGAAGAATCTAGCCATTAGGTGATGAATTTCTCAGGTTTCCCAGGGGGCATTATTAGTTGGTAAACGACCTGACTACCAATACTCAGGTTTGGTTCCTAGGTTGGGAAGATCCCCTGGAGGAGGGCATGACAACACACTCAGAATTCTTTCCTGGAGAATTCCATTGACAGAGGAACCTGCAGCCTACACTCCCATCAGATCGCAAAGAGTCAGACAGGACTGAAATGACTTAGCATGCATTCATGATGACTTTCTAAGACTATGCCAATCTATTACATTATTGAGTGATCATGTTATTGAAGATCAATTTTTCTGGCTAGATTGTAGCTCATTGATGTAGTTAAGTGTTCTCATTTCAGCTTTAATGTGTGAGCACTTTGCTTTGACATTTCCAAAAAAGGAGACTGTGGAGTCCTAACAGTTGTTGAATATAAAACTTATGAGTAAAAATTATTGTGGATTTAAAAATATTCAGTGTTTCTGACAAAGATTATTTGACTCAATTTGTAACTTCATATTGAAGGTTTTAAAGAAATCTGCTTCATTTTGTCAAAGAATAGATAATTTTTTGATAAAAAATAATTATACTCTGCTCTGTTTTATTTTGAGGAAGGAGAATCAAACAGAATGATCATCATTGAGATGAATGCCAGTGATCCACTTTTAATTGTTTTCACTTGTTCTGAATAATATATTTGCAAAGGATAATCAGGAAAAGCAATCCTATTATTTTGCTGCTCCCTAGTGGCTTCTGTCGGAGAAGGCAATGGCACCCCACTCCAGTACTCTTGCCTGGAAAATCCCATGGTTGGAGGAGACTGGTAGGCTTCAGCCATGGGGTCGCTAAGAGTTAGACACGACTGAGCGACTTCACTTTCACTTTTCACTTTCCTGCACTGGAGAAGGAAATGGCAACCCAATCCAGTGTTCTTGCCTGGAGAATCCCAGGGACGGGGGAGCCTAGTGGGCTGCCGTCTATGGGGTCGCACAGAGTCGGACACGACTGAAGCGACTTAGCAGTGGCTTCTGTAAGTTGAAACACAGTTGGAGAGACAAGAGAAAAATTTCTGAGTTTAGCATAAACAAAGCTGGGTATTTTATCCTAGAGTAAGGAATAAAATTCATCTCACTTGGAGGTAGCTCTTCTGCCCTTTTCCCCCTCAAGTCTAACATATCTTGATGAAGATGAACAAGGATTGAATCCTAACATATCTTGATGAAGATGAACAAGGATTGAATCTCAAGGTGAGTGTGAAGTTTTAGTGAAAGTGTTAGTCACTCAGTTGTGTCCAACCCTTTGCAACCCAGTACTATAACCTGCCGAACTCCTCTGTCGTGAAAGTCTCAAGACAAGGATACTGAAACAGGTAGCCATTACTTTCTCCAGGGGATCTTTCTGACCCAGGGATCGACCCCAGGTCTCCTGCACTGCAGGCAGATTTGGTACTGCTTGGAGCCAAGCAGGGAAGCGCCAAAGTGAGTATGTTGTTCAGTCACTCATTCGTGTCTGACTCTTTGTGATTCCATGGACTGCAGCACACCAGGCCTCCTTGTCCCTATCTCCTGCTCCTGGAGTTTCCCCAAGTTCATGTGCATTGAATCAGTGATGCCAAGGTGAGTATAGCACCAAGAAAAGAGGAGATGCAACATATTATATTTTCCTTAGATCTGTGTCTCATTTGTGGGGGACCCTTTAGGAAACTCTGAAAAGCCAGAATCTCTATGTAGGTAGATCATCAGTTCTCACTAAGCTCAGACTCCATAACTTGAAGACAGGTAAGGTTTGACTAATCAAAAAAATTACCTTTCAGCTGAATGCAATTTTTGATAGGGATGCAGCTGTGTACTGTCAGGAACCAACACTCAGAAGCTGGAAAAATATGATATGGGAATATGGAAAGTGTGCTACAATACCAACCTTAGTCATTTCTCCTAATTTCATTAAAATGTTCTTCTACTACAGAAAAACAGATCCACCAAACTAAAACTGATGTTATAGATAAGATACTGTCATCTCTTTTTGTGTAAAAATTACCCTGAAACTTAAAAGTCTGCAAGAAAAAAGACTTACCTCACAGTTTCTGCAGGTCACTAATGTAATTAGTTTTGATGTACCTTGGTGCCTCTGACTCAAGTTTACTCACCAGATTCAGTCAGGCGGTTTTCCAAGGCTTTGATTTCATCAGAAGACTCTCCTAGAGGTGTATCCACTTCCAAGTTCATTTACATGATTGTAGGCAGCAGTTTCCTAAGAGGTTTTTGAATTAAGGCCTCCTTTAGTACTTTGCCATTTAGGCCTTGTTGTATGCTGAATTGTGTCCCCCTCCAAATTTGTATGTTGAAACTCTAATCCTCAGCACTTTAGTATGTTACTATATTTGGAGATTGGTCCTTTAAATAGGGCTCTTTATTTTATTTTTTAAAAATATTTCATCCCTGTTTATTTCTTTTTTCTTTTTTTTAATTTTAATTTTTACTTTATTTTACTTTACAATACTGTATTGGTTTTGGCATACATTGACATGAATCCGCCACGGGTGTACATGAGCTCCCAAACATGAATCCCCCTCCCACCTCCCACCCCACATCATCCCTCTGGATCATCCCCGTGCACCAGCCCCAGGCATCTTTAAAGTAAAGTAAAGGGCTCTTTAAAGTAAAGAGGTGATTAAATTAAAATAAGGCTGTTGGGAGAGCCCTAATCTGATGACTGGTGTCCTTGTAAGAACAACTTTGGACACAAAAACAGACACCAAGGTAGAACCAAGTGAAGATGTGTGGGGCCCTAAATGGGAAACCTTAAAAAAGAAGGGCTAGCTTTGCGGTTTAGAGCTAAGATGGCACCTGGCGGAAGAGATGAGGGCACGGCCTAAGTTGTCTGTCAAAACTTTAAATTGGCTCTCTTGATTTCTGTGCATGTAGACAGCGCGTGATCACCATAGACTCCTGTTATAATGATGGCACATGATGATTTGACCTTTAATGTGATTGGTGCAACTATGGAAAGTCCCTTGCAAACCCCTCCCTGCTTGCCTTTAAAAACCAAGAGCTTACAACAATAAAGCGGAACTGCTTAGACAGAACCCCTGTCGTGTCTGATTGTCTCTCGCTCCTGAGGGGCTGGGTAGGCGGACAGCAGGCTCACCTCTCCTCGGGACCCCTTGGCTTTGCTTGAGGGAAGTTCCACTGCCTCTCTCTTTCTGCCGAGCACCCCCCGCAAAGATGCAGCAAGGGGCAGCTATCTAGAAGCCAAGGAGAGGTTTTGGGAGAAACCAATCCTGCTGGCACCTTGATTTGGGTCTTGTTAAAAAAAAAAAAGTATGTCTGTGCTTGAACCACCAGTCTATGGTATTTTGTTATGGCATCCCTAGCAAAGTAATAGAGGCCTCTATACAGGGCAGCTCACAAGATGTTAGCTGGTTTCCTTCTAGCTTGAGGCAGCAAAAGAATACAGATCTTCCTCAACTTACAGAGGGGTTACATCCTGATAAACCCCATTGTAAGTTGAAAATATCACAAGTAAAAAGTGCAATTAAAATATCTAACTCATGAGCATCCTTGAACTTGGGTGTTCTGCATTACAGGCAGTCTCTTTACCATCTGAGACATCAGGGAAGCCTTTGTTAAGCCTAAGCTGTGCTGTACTTAGTCGCTCAGTTGTATCTGACTCTTTGCAACCTCATGGACTATAGCCTGCCAGGCTCCTCTGTTCATGGGATTCTCCAGGCAAGGATACTTGAGTGTGTTGCCATTCCCTCCTCCAGGGCATCTTCCCAACCCAGTGGTCGAACCCAGGTCTCCTGTGCTCACAGGTGGATTCTTTACTGTCTGAGCCACCAGGGAATTCCAAGAATACAGGAGTGAGTAGCCTATCCCTTCTCTATGGGATCTTCCTGACGCTGGAATTGAACCAAGGTCTCCTGCATTGCAGGCAGATTCGTTACCAGCTGAGCTAACAGGGAAGTCCCTAGTTTAGTCTACACTATCTTAAATGTGCTTAGAAGACTTACGTTAGCCAATAGTTGGGTGAAATCATGTAACACAAAGTCTATTTTATAATGCTGAATATCTCATGTACTTTATTGAATACTGTGTGAGAGATTAAAACAGAAAAATTGTATGGACAGACAATAGTTGTAAGTGTACTGGTAGTTTACTCTCATGATTGAGTGGTTTGACTGGGAACTGGGTCTAACTGCCACTGCTCAGCATCACAAGAGAGTATCATACTGCTTATCATTAGACAGGGAAAATATAAAAATTTAAATTTTGAATTCACATTTCTGCTGAATGCAAATAGATTTCAAACCATCATAAAATTGAAACATTGTAAATCAAACCATTATGTCAGGCAGTATCTATACTATCAAAATGAAAGCCATAGTTTTATAATCCAGTATCAAAATAGACACACTTCTGTTGTATTCTATTCACTGGGAGTCAATAAGACCAGCTCACATACAAAAAGAGGATATGGCATGAGGGCATGAAAATCATGAGGAAGGAATCATTAGGGGCCAACTTAGAGCCTGCCTGCCACAAATACTCACTTAGGTAATCTGAGATAAAGAAAAAAGAAAGCATGGGAATATTGTGTGAGTAAGGGATCATATAAATGTTAGAATAAAAAAATCTTTATGAGTGTTTAATGGGGTTTAAATAGGAGGAGAAATTTAGATATAGGATAACTATAACTGTTTTAATTCTACAATGTTACATAAAAAGAAAATCAATAGATCCCTAGCAATCATCATAGTTGCCATAAGGGTTAAATCCAATTTCTTTATCACCATCTACATCTACTAGTCCACTATCTTATCTTCTAAGCAAAAACAAAAGGTAGAAGGCATTTTAACTAGGTGAGTGTTATCAGTTACCCTTGTCCTGATGCTTTGCATTTAGTTTTTGAAAGCTGTAAATGGACTGGTATGTGTGGCCTCCCGAGGAGAGAATTTCTGTCTGGGGCCAGAGATGAGGCTTGATCACACAGAGTTTTTGCTTAGCAAAGTTTTATTAAGGTTTAAAGGGATAGAGAAAGCTCACATGGACATAATAAGGAGACAGGAAGAGTGCCCCCTTGCTTGTTTTTTAGCAAGGCGTTTTATACTAGTTAGTAAGCTGCTAATCATAGATAAAAGAAACACCTCAAGGCTTAGAGTTGCACCAAGCTTCTCTCCAAACACATGCATTTTGAGATAGCACCTGCACAAAGGGAGTCATCCACAGCCATACAACAATTGACATGAGTCTTGAAGAAAGGCAGATTCCCAAGCAAATACATAGTTTCATTAACATAGCTCAATAAAAGCATTTTCCTGAGTAATACTTATTGTTTTGCTGAGCCATTAGCAGCTCAAAGGTAGTTTCAAGTGTCATCATGGCAACAAACGATTAAAAGGAACCTCCTTTAATCTTGTGTAGAGAAGACAGAAAAACAAAAAGCAACAACAACAAATGTCTGCTACTTGTGGTTTATTTCCTCCTGCCACTTGGGGACCCTGACCTCCCTACCAAGGCCCATCTAACCCTTTCATTTTCCCCCTGCCAGTTTTCATGCGGGCTTAGTAATACCTCTTCATGAGTAAAGTTTGAAGTTAATTCTTATGTGACAGTACTAACTACTGCCCTAAATATATATTCAAATTAAGGGTTATATAGTGGGTATTTCTAAAGCAGAACATTCCCATAAAATTGACAAAAACCAAGCCAGCTGCAATGTTATTTTGGGTGTGTCATCCTGCCCCAGGGCCATTATTAGTTTTTCAGGACTTATCTCTAAAAATTCACTTAGAGAGACCAAAAAAAAAAAAGTGGACTTGGTTATAAGCAAATATTAATTAAACATATGCTACTGAAGGTGAGGAAGAGGTGCTGGGAGTCCAAAATAGTCTTTCTTTAGAAAAGAAAGAAAAAGAAATTCCACATATTTTAAGAGATTAAAAAGCCCAGCAGAGGTGTATTTATGATTAGTTCTTTCTATGGCAACTAACAAGATAGAGAAGAGGGTCACTTTGGAAAATTTTGGAGAAGACAATAATTTTTGATACAGGCACCACACTTTTTAAGAGAATAGAACAAACCCCTAAGTTTAAGTTCTGAACCACTTGGTCATTTAAAAATATACTCACATCAATATTTTATTCTTGGAATAGGGTATACTTGAAATTACAAAATCTGTGCTTTAAATTTAGCCCTGGAGAGGTTTAAAGCTTTTTTACTAAAGCACCTACTCAAAGCTCTTTCATCCTCTACTTGCATCTTTTCTTATGCCATCTAAGTGGCATTGTAAAGAGTGTAAAACCTGTTAGACTAGCTGAGTCTGAATACCAAATCTGCCCTTTACTAGCTATAAGACATTTCTGAGATTTAGTTTCTTAATATGTAGTGTGGGAATAATAATGATAATTATAGGACATTTATAATGAACGTCTTCAGGGCTTCCCTGGTAGCTCAGTTGGTAAAGAATCTGCCTGCAATGCAGGAGACTGTGGTTCAATTCCTCGTTCAGGAAGATCCACTGGAGAAGGGATAGGCTACCCACTCCAGTGTTCTTGGGCTTCCGTTGTGGCTCAGCTGGTAAAGAATCCGCCTGCAATGTGGGAGACCTGGGTCTGATCCCTGGGTTGGGAAGATCCCCTGGAGAAGGGAAAGGCTACCCACTCCAGTATTCTGGCCTGGAGAATTGGGTTGCAAAGAGTCAGACACGACTGAGTGACTTTCACTTTCATAATGAATAAAAGCACATTTTTATCCAGCTTGACTAATGATAAGCATTCAAACCATATCTGTCTCTTCTTACTGTTAAACTGATTATTCTGTCGAAACATCCTTCTTCCATCTATTGGCTTGTCAAATGCATTTTGGATCTCTTTCAAGATGCAGCTTAAATCTCTCCTGTTCTAGGATCTCTAATAAGTCCTCCAAGCTCCTTATTTTGGGCTTTTATGCCATTTCATTTTGTCTTTATTCATACACGTGTCACTTTTATCATGTCTGGTTTTTTTGTTTTGTTTTTTTTCTGTTTTAACTCTGACTCTCCACTTGGCCTGAGCTCCTTGAAAGTCCTGGCTATCACTTATGCTATTGGTCTCACATGGTAGGTTCTCAACAAATGTTTATGAAATAAGCAAGTGGCCATTCAGAAATTGACATGACTTCCCATTGAGAGTGTCCAGGTAGAGTGGGTTATATTAACTAACATTTTGAAAAGGTTAAGAAAATTATTTTTAATATATCTTGAATCAATATATTCTATACAAAATAAAAGATACTCAGCACTAGTGTTTTGGCATGTCTGGACATTTTGAAGACTATGTTTAAATTGTATGATGCTCTTACTACCAACCTCATTTAAAAGAAGAAAAGTGTGTCTAAGATTTCATTGTAATTTGTCAGGTAGCCTTTAGCACTGGCATTGGCATTTCAAGTCATTTATTGGAGTAGTATATCATAAATCCATATAAATATAGTATAAATTAAGCAAGTTATTCAGAGATTAAAAGATTTTGAAAACTGATATTTAAGGGATCATTTAAAACAACTGCTAGCCTCTATCCTTAACTACAGCTAGCATTTAACATTACAATTACTGATATCCATTCTGATGCCCTAGGAAATAGCAACATCCATTCAAGCATACCTTAGTTCAAATAAATCTTTACTTTATGCTCCCACATACTTTATCTATATATCAAAATGCCAAAGATTTAGTTTCTAACATGACCTTTAATGATATATTTTCTGGGGCGATCCTAAGACGGTGGAGAAATAGGACAGGGAGACCACTTTCTCCCCCACAAATTCATTAAAAGAACATTTGAATGCTGAGTAAATTCCACAAAACAACTTCTGAATGCTGGCAGAGGACATCAGGCACCCAGAAAAGCAGCCCAATGTCTTTGAAAGGAGGAAAAAATATAAAAGATAAAAAGAGAGACAAAAGAAATAGGGATGGCGCTCTGTCCTGGAAAGGGAATCTTAAAAAAGAGAGAAGTTTCAAAACACCAGGAAACATTCTCACTGCCGAGTCTATGGTGAGCCTTTGGAACCACAGAGGGCAACATAACCGGGAGGAAAAATAAATAAATAATTACCCCCCACAGATTATGTGCCCATTGGTAACTCCCCTAGCAGAGAAGCAGCACAGACGCCTGCATCCTCCATTAGCAAGCGGGGGTTGAACAGGGAGGCGTGGGCTGCATTGCTTAGAGTAAGGACCAGGCCTGAATGCCCCGAGGGCAATCTGAGGGAACTATCTTGGGATAGCAAATCAGACTGTAGGGTAGCTACCACACGAAAAGCCCTAACCTAAGACACCTGCTCACAGAACAAAGGACTGAGCAGAGCTAGCCTGCTGCAGGCTGGCCCATCTCCCTCTGGTGACAGGTAAGTGAGGGCAGCCAGCACCGGAAGGGGGCAATCGCAGCCTCAGAGAGGCATTATCTACTAAACTGCAAGCAGGCTTCATTGCTAACCAAGACTTCTTGGGATTCTGGACAGTCAACATCCGCCTGAGAAGGTGTGCCAGTTGGACACCCAGAAAACCGAGAGGCAGGGACGAGGGAGGCGATAAGTTGCAGCGACCATGCTCACCAAACACCTGGCCACTTGAGCTACTCTGACCTGGGAAGGGCACAAAATGCAGGCCCAACCGAGTCTGCATCTTTGAGGAGTACCCAAGTACCTGAACGTGAGGGGCTTAGACCTGGGAAGTGCATACAACTCAGGGCCGGCCTCAGACAGTTCCCGGCAGAGAAACCTAGAGCTTCAGCAGGGTAGACAGGGAAAGCACACACGCAGTGAGGGGGCAAACCCAGTGTGGCCAAGACACTGTGAGCACACAACAGAGTTATTTGTTTGCAGCGTCCCTCCCTCTCCACAGCATGACTGAACAAGTGAGCCTAAAAATGTGTCCACCACCGCCCCCTTGCCTCATGGCAGAAATTAGACACTGCAGAGACCGGCAAACAGAAGAAGCTAAAACAGAGGGAACCTCCTTGGAAGTGACAGGCGCAGTAGATTAAAACCCTGTAGTTAGTACTGACTACATAGGAAGAGGCCTATACATCTTGAGAAATATAAACCGGATCAAGGAACTATCTGAAAATGAAAACCCCACACTGCCCACAACAATACCAGAGAAAGTTCTAGATATATTTTCACTATTTTTACTATCATTCTTTAATTTAAAACTTTTTTAAAAATTTTAAGTCCTCTATTACTCCTTTAATTTTCATTTTTATAACCTATTACTTTGCAAAAAAAAGAGAGACCCTATTTTTAAAGCAAACTTCATATATATATTTTATAATTTTTGTGACCATGTTTTTAAAATTTAATATTGAATTTTTGAAAATCCAACCTCTACTCTAGATTTTTAATCTTTGCATTTTGGTATTTGTGATCAATTTTGTACCCTTAAGAACCCAATCTTCAGTACCCATTTTTACTTGGGAGCCAAATTACTGGCTTGACCACTCTTTCCCCCTTTTGACTCTCCTTTTTCTCCACCAGGTCGCCTCTATCTCCTCCCTCCCCCTTCTCTTCTATACCCAACTCTGTGAATCTCTTTGTGTGTTCTGGACGGTGGAGAACACTTAGGGAACTGATTACTGGCTGGATCTGTCTCTCTCCTTTTGATTCCCCCCTTTATCCTCCTGGCCACCTCTGTCTCCTTCCTCCCTTTTCTCTTATCTGTATAAGTCCGTAAACATCTCTGAGCAGTCCAGACTGTGGAGCACACATAAGGAAGTGATTACTGGCTAGCTTGCTCTCTCCTCTTTTGATTCCACCTCATCTCATCCTGGTCACCTCTATCTCCCTCCTCCTTCTTCTCTTCTCCATGTAACTCTGTGAACCTCTCTGGGTATCCCTCACTGTGAAGAAATTTTGCATCTTTAACCTAGATGTTTTATCAATGGTGCTGTATAGATGGAGAAGTCTTGAGACTACTGTAAAAATAAGACTGAAAACCAGAAGCAGGAGGCTGAAATCCAAATCCTGAGAACACCAGAGAACTTCTGATTCCAGGGAACATTAATCAACAGGAGCTCATCAAACGCCTCCATATCTACACTGAAACCAAGCAACATCCAAGGGCCAACAAGTTCCAGAGCAAGACATACCATGCAAATTCTCCAGCAACACAGGAACATAGCCCTAAGCGTCAATATACAGGCTGCCCAAAGTCACTCCAAACCCACTGACATCTCATAACTCATTACTGGACACTTCATTGCACTCCAGAGAGAAGAAATCCAGCTCCACCCACCAGAACACCGACACAAGCTTCCCTAACCAGGAAACCTTGACAAACCACCCTCAGTGAGGAAACTCCACAATAATGAGAACTCCACAAACTGCCAGAATACACAAAGGCCACCCCAAATACATCAATATAAATAAGATGAATAGACAGAGGAATACCCAGCAGGTAAAGGAACTGGATAAATGCCCACCAAACCAAAGAGGAAGAGATAGGGAATCTACCTGATAAAGAATTCCAAATAATGATAGTGACAATGGTCCCAAATGTTGAAAACAAAATGGAATCAGAGATAAATAGCCTGGAGACAAGGATTGAGAAGATGCAAGAAAGGTTTAACAAGGACCTAGAAGAAATAAAGAAGAGTCAGTATTAATGAATAATGCAATAAATGATATAAAAAACACTCTGGAGGAACAAAGAGTAGAATAAGGGAAGCAGAAGATAGGATTAGTGAGGTAGAAGATAGAATGGTAGAAATAAATGAATCAGAGAGCAAAAAAGAAAAACGAATTAAAAGAAATGGGGACAATCTCAGAGACCTCTGGGACAATGTTAAATGCCCCAACATTCGAATCATAGTCCAGAAGAAGAAGACAAAGACCATGAGAAAATACTTGAGGAGATAATAGTTGAAAACTTCCCTAAAATGGGGAAGGAAATAATCACCCAAGTCCAAGAAACCCAGAGAGTCCCAAACAGGATAAACCCAAGGTGAAACACCCCAAGACACATATTAATCAAATTAACAAAGATCAAACACAAAGAACAAATATTAAAAGCAGAAGGGAAAAACAACAAACAACACACAAGGGGATTCCCATAAGGATGACAGCTGATCATTCAATAGAAACTCTTCAGGCCAGGAGGGAATGGCAGGACATACTTAAAGTGATGAAAGAAAATAACCCACAGCCCAGATTACTGTACCCAGCAAGGATCTAATTCAAATATGAAGGAGAAATCAAAAGCTTTACAGACAAGCAAAAGCTGACAGAATTCAGCACCACCAAACGAGCTCTCCACCAAATGCTAAAGGATTTTCTCTAGACAGGAAACACGAAAAGGGAGTATAAACTCAAATCCAAAACAATGAAGTAAATGGCAATGGGATCATACTTACCAATAATTACCTTAAATATAAATGGGTTGAATGCCCCAACCAAAAGACAAAGACTGGCTGAATGGATACAAAAACAAGACCCCTATATATGTTGCCTACAAGACCCACCCCAAAACCTGTGGGACACTGTAAAAGCAGTGCTAAGGGGAAGGTTCATAGCAATACAGGCATACCTCAGGAAACAAGAAAAAAGTCAAATAAATAACCTAACTCTACACCTAAAGCAACTAGAAAAGGAAGAATTGGAGAACCCCAGGCTTAATAGAATGAAAGAAATCTCAAAAATTAGGGCAGAAATAAATGCAAAAGAAACAAAAGAGACCATAGCAAAAATCAACAAAGCCAAAAGCTGGTTCTTTGAGAGGATAAATAAAATTGACAAACCACTAGCCAGACTCATCAAGAAACAAAGGGAGAAAAATCAAATCAATAAAATTAGAAATGAAAATGGAGATCACAACACACAGCACAGAACTACAAAGGATCATAAGAGACTACTATCAGCAATTATATGCCAATAAAATGGACAACTTGGAAGAAATGGACAAATTCTTAGAAAAGTACAACTTTCCAAAACTAAACCAGGAAGAAATAGAAAATCTTAACAGACCCATCACAAGCATGGAAATTGAAACTGTCATCAGAAATCTTCCAGCAAACAAAAGCCAAGGTCCAGACGGCTTCACAGCTGAATTCTACCAAAAATTTCGAGAAGAGCTAACACCTATCCTACTCAAACTCTTCCAGAAAATTGCAGAGGAAGGTAAATTTCCAAACTCATCCTATGGGGCCACCATCACCCTAATTCCAAAACCTGACAAAGATGCCACACAAAAAAAAAAAAAAAAGAAAAGAAAAAAGAAAACTACAGGCCAATATCACTGATGAACATAGATGCAAAAATCCTTAACAAAATTCTAGCAACCAGAATCCAACAACACATTAAAAAGATCATACACCATGACCGAGTGGGCTTTATCCCAGGGATGCAAGGATTCTTCAATATCCACAAATCAATCAATGTAATACACCACATTAACAAATTGAAAAATAAAAGCCATATGATTATCTCAATAGATGCAGAGAAAGCCTTTGACAAAATTCAACATCCATTTATGATAAAAACTCTCCAGAAAGCAGGAATAGAAGGAACATATCTCAACATAATAGAAGCTATATATGACAAACTCACAGCAAACATTATCCTCAATGGTGAAAAATTGAAAACATTTCCCCTAAAGTCAGGAACAAGACAAGGGTGCCCACTTTCACCACTACTATTCAACATAGTTTTGGAAGTTTTGGCCACAGCAATCAGAGCAAAAAAAAATAAAAGGAATCCAAACTGGAAAAGAAGAAGTAAAACTCTCACTGTTTGGAGATGACAGGATCCTCTACATAGGAAACCCTAAAGACTCACCAGAAAATTACCAGAGCTAATCAATGAATAGACTTGGATTACTGTGATAATGAATGATTTGCCGTGGAAACGAACAGAGATCATTCTGTCGTTTTTGAGATTGCATCCAAGTACTGCATTTCGGACTCTTTTGTTGACCATGATGGCTACTCCATTTCTTCTAAGGGATTCCTGCTCGCAGTAGTAGATATAATGGTCATCTGAGTTAAATGCACCCATTCCAGTCCATTTTAGTTCACTGATTCCTAGAATGTCGACGTTCATTCTTGCCATCTCCTGTTTGACCACTTCCCATTTGCCTTGATTCATGGACCTGACATTCCAGGTTCCTATGCAATATTGCTCTTTACAGCATTGGACCTTGCTTCTATCACCAGTCACGTGCACAGCTGGGTATTGTTTTTGCTTTGGCTCCATCCCTTCATTCTTTCTGGTTATTTCTCCACTGGTCTCCAGTAGCATGTTGAGCACCCACTGACCTGGGGAGTTCCTCTTTCAGGATCCTATCATTTTGCGTTTTCATACTGTTCATGGGGTTCTCAAGGCAAGAATACTGAAGTGATTTGCCATTCCCTTTTCCAGTAGACCACATTCTGTGAGACCTCTCCACCATGATCCGCCTGTCATGGGTGGCCCCACAGGCATGGCTTAGTTTCATTGAGTTAGACAAGTTTGTGGTCCTAGTGTGGTTAGATTGACTAGTTTTCTGTGATTATGGTTTCAGTGTGTCTGCCCTCTGATGTCCTCTTGCAACATGTACCATCTTACTTGGGTTTCCCTTACCTTGGACGTGGGGTATCTCTTCATGGCTGCTCCAGCAAAGCACAGCTGCTGCTCCTTATCTTGGATGAGGGGTATTGCCTCACCACAGCCCCTCCGACCTTGAAAGTGGAATAGCTCCTATAGGCCCTCCTGCGCTCGTGCAGCCACCCCTCCTTGAATGTGGGGTTGTTCCTCCTGGCCACCGGGAGGAGCTACCCCAAGCCTGAGGCCAGGGGTAGCTCCTCCCAGCTGCCACCCCAACCTCAGACTTGGGGTAGCTCCTTTCAGCCATTCCTGTGCCGTCCCAGCCTAGCATTCTCGGCCTATGCCCCTGACCTCAGACGTGGGGTAACTCCTCTTAGCCACAGCCCCTCGGGCATGGGGTCCTCCTGGCTTCTGACCCTGACCTCGGACGTGGGGTAGCTCCTCTCGGCCACGTCACGTGTGCTATCACAGCCGCCCACACTATGTGTGCCGTCGCAGCTGCCCACACTAAGTAGCTCTGAAGAAGCTGAAGCTGAATGGTTCTGTGAAGACCTACAAGACCTTTTAGAACTAACACCCCAAAAAGATGTCCTTTTCATTACAGGGGACTGGAATGCAAAAGTAGGAAGTCAAGAAACACCTGGAGTAACAGGCAAATTTGGCCTTGGAATGCGGAATGAAGCAGGGCAAAGACTAATAGAGTTTTGCCAAGAAAATGCACTGGTCATAGCAAACACCATCTTCCAAGAACACAGGAGAAGACTCTGCACATGGACATCACCAGATGGTCAACACCGAAATCAGGTTGATTATATTCTTTGCAGCCAAAGATGGAGAAGCTCTATACAGTCAACAAAAACCAGACCAGGAGCTGACTGTGGCTCAGATTATGAACTCCTTATTGCCAAATTCAGATTTAAAATGAAGAAAGTAGGGAAAACTGCTAGACCATTCAGGTATGACCTAAATCAAATCCCTTATGATAATACAGTGGAAGTGAGAAATATATTTAAGGGACTAGATCTGATAGATAGAGTGCCTGATGAACTATGGAATGAGGTTTGTGACATTGTACAGGAGACAGGGATCAAGACCATCCCCATGGAAAAGAAATGCAGAAAACCAAAATGACTGTCTGAGGAGGCCTTACAAACAGCTGTGAAAAGAAGAGAAACGAAAGTAAAGGAGAAAGGAAAGATATAAGCATCTGAATGCAGAGTTCCAAAGAATAACAAGAAGAGATAAGAAAGCCTTCCTCAGCGATCAATGCAAAAAAATAGAGGAAAAGAACAGAATGGAAAAGATTAGAGATCTCTTTAAGACAATTAGAGATACCAAGGGAACATTTCATGCAAAGATGGGCTCGATAAAGGACAGAAATGGTATGGTCCTAACAGAAGCAGAAGATATTAAGAAGAGGTGGTAAGAATACACAGAGGAACTGTACAAAAAAGATCTTCACGACCCAGATAATGATGATGGTGTGATCACTCACCTATAGCTAGACATCCTGGAATGTGAAGTCAAGGGGGCCTCTGGAAATATCACTACGAACAAAGTTAGTGTAGGTGATGGAATTCCAGTTGAAGTATTTCAAATCCTGAAAGATGATACTGTGAAAGTGCTGCACTCAATAGGCCAACAAATTAGGAAAACTCAGCAGTGGTCATAGGACTGGAAAAGATCAGTTTTCATTCCAATCCCAAAGAAAGACAATGCCAAAGAATGCTCAAACTACCACACACTTGGACTCATCTCACATGCTAGTAAAGTAATGCTCAAATTTCTCCAAGCCAGGCTTCAGCAATATGTGAACTGTGAACTTCCAGATGTTCAAGCTGGTTTTAGAAAAGGCAGAGGAACCAGAGATCAAATTGCCAACATCCACTGAATCATGGAAAAAGCAAGAGAGTTCCAGAAAAACATCTATTTCTGCTTTATTGACTATGCCAAAGCCTTGACTGTGTGGATCACAATAAACTGGAAAATTTTGAAAGAGATGGGAATACCAGACCACCTGACCTGCCTCTGGAGAAACCTATATGCAGGTCAGGAAGCAACAGTTAGAACTGGACATGGAACAACAGACTGGTTCCAAATAGGAAAAGGAGTACATCAAGGCTGTATATTGTCACCCTGCTTATTTAACTTATATGCAGAATATATCATGAGAAACGTGGGCTGGAAGAAGAAGAAGCTGGAATCCAGATTGCCAGGAGAAATATCAATAACCACAAATATGCAGATGACACCACCCTTATGGCAGAAAGTGAAGAGGAACTAAAAAGCCTCTTGATGAAAGTGAAAGAGGAGAGTGAAAAAGTTGGCTTAAAGCTCAACATTCAGAAAACGGAGATCATGGCATCCAGTCCCATCGCTTCATGGGAAATAGATGGGGAAACAGTGGAAACAATGTCAGACTTCATTTTTTTTTGGGCTCCAAAGTCACTACAGATGGTGATCGCAGCCATGAAATTAAAAGACGCTTACACCTTGGAAGAAAAGTTATGACCCACCTAGATAGGATATTGAAAATCAGAGACATTACTTTGTCAACAAAAGTCCATCTAGTCAAGGCTATGATTTTTTCAGTGTTCATGTATGGATGTGAGAGTTGGACTGTGAAGAAAGCTGAGTGCTGAAGAATTGATGGGTTTGAACTGTGGTGTTGGAGAAGACTCTTGAGAGTCCCTTGGACTGCAGGAGATCCAACCAATCCATTCTGAAGGAGATCAGTCCTGGGATTTCTTTGGAAGGAATGATGCTAAAGCTTAAACTCCAGTACTTTGGCCACCGCATGCAAAGACTTGACTCATTGGAAAAGACTCTGATGCTGGGAGGGATTGGGGGCAGGAGGAGAAGGGGAAGACAGAGGATGAGATGGCTGGATGGCATCACTGACTCGATGGACATGAGTCTGAATGAACTTTGGGAGTTGGTGATGGACAGGGAGGCCTGACATGCTGCGATTCATGGGGTCGCAAAGAGTCGGACATGACTGAGCGTCTGAACTGAACTGAATCAATGAATATAGTAAAGTTGCAGGATATAAAATCAAAACACAGAAATCCCTTGCATTTCTATACACTAATAATGAAAAAAAATAAGAAGAGAAATTAAGGAAACAATTCTTTTCACCATTGCAACGAAAAGCGTAAAATACTTAGGACTATATCTACCTAAAGAAACTGAAGACTTATATATAGAAAACTATAAAACACTGGTGAAAGAAATCAAAGAGGACAGTAATAGATGGAGAAATATACTGTGTTCATGGATCAGAAGAATCAATATAGTGAAAATTATTATACTACCCAAAGCAAACTATAGATTCAATGCAATCTCTATCATGCTACCAGTGGTATTTTTCACAGAGCTAGAACAAATAATTTCACAATTTGTATGGAAATTCAAAAAACCTCAAATAGCCAAAGCAATCTTGAGAAAGAAGAAAGGAAATGGAAGTATGAACTTGCCTGACTTCAGGCTCTACTACAAAGCCACATTCATCAAGACAGTATGGTACTGGCATAAAGACAGAAATATAGATCAATGGAACAAAATAGAAAGCCCAGAGATAAATCCACACACCTATGGACACCTTACCTTTGACAAAGGAGGCAAAAGACAATGGAGAAAGACAATCTCTTTAACAAGTGGTGCTGGGAAAACTGGTCAACCACTTGTAAAAGAATGAAACTAGATCACTTTCTAACACCATACAAAAAATAAACTCAAAATGGATTAAGGATCTAAATTTAAGACCAGAAACTATAAATTTCCTAGAGGAGAACATAGGCAAATCACTCTCTGACATAAATCACAGCAGGATCCTCCCACCTCCCAGAATATTGGAACTAAAAGCAAAAATAAACAAATGGGAGCTAATCAAAATTTAAAGCTTCTGGACAACAAAAGAAACTGCTGCTGCTGTTGCTGCTAAGTTGCTTCAGTTGTGTTGGACTCTGTGCGACCCCATAGATGGCAGCCCACCAGGCTCCCCTATCCCTGGGATTCTCTAGGCAAGAATACTGGAGTGGGTTGCCATTTCCTTCTCCAACGCGTGAAAGTGAAAAGTCAAAGTGAAGTCGCTCAATCGTGTCCGACTCTTTGCGACCTCATGGACTGCAGCCTACTAGGCTCCTCCGTCCATGGGATTTTCCAGGCAAGAGTACTGGAGTGGGGTGCCATTGTCTTAAGCAAGGTGAAAAGACAGCCTTAAGACAGCCTTGATGGACGTGAGTCTGAGTGAACTGCGGGAGTTGGTGATGGACAGGGCGGCCTGGCGTGCTGCGATTCATGGGGTCGCAAAGAGTCTGACACGACTGAGCGACTGAACTGAACTGAACTGAACTGAACTTGCTGTACAAAAGCTTTTAAGTGTAATTAGTTTCAATTTGTTTATTTCTGTTTTTATATCCATTACTTGGAGGTAAGCTTCTCTGGTGGCTCAGAGGGTAGAGTCTGCCTGCAAGGTGGGAGACTCGGGTTTGATCCATGGGTAGGGAAGATCCCCTGGAGAAGCAAATGGCAACTCACTTTAGCACTCTTGCCTGGAAAATCCCATGGATGGAGAACGCTGGTGCAGGCTACACTCCATGGGGTCGTGAAGACATGACTGAGCTACTTCTCTTTCACTTTCACTTAGGAAGTGGGTAAAAAAGGATCTTGCTATGATTTATGTGAGTGTCCTGCCTAAGTTTTCCTCTAAGAGTTTTATTGTATTTGGTCTTACATTTAGGTCTTTATTGCATTTTGAGTTTATAATTGTGTAGGGATTTAGTAAGTATTCTGGTTTCATTCTTTTCATATTGCTGTCCAGTTTTCCAGCACCACTTATTTGACAGCTCACAGTGAATGATGTCAAATTTGTGATCTCCGAAGATTTAGCTTTGGGACCAGGGACCAGGCTTGATCACTGAAGAGCTTTTGTGTAGCAGAGTTTTATTAAAGTAAGAAAAGGGACAAAGAAAGCTTCTGACATAGACATCAGAAGGAGGATGGAGTGACCCCCTTGCTAATGTTAGCAAAGGAATTAAATACTTTAATTAGTTATTCCGTTCAATTCAGTCACTCAGTTGTGTCTGACTCTTTGTGACCCCATGGACTTCAGCACACCAGGCTTCCCTGTCCATCACCAACTCCCAGAGCCTACACAAACTCACATCCATCATGTCAGTGATGCCATCCAAATATCTCATGCTCTGTCATCCCCTTCTCCTCTTGCCTTCATTTTTCCCAGCATTATGGTCTTTTCCAATGGGTCAATTCTTCACATCAGGTGGCCAAAGTACTGGAGTTTCAGCTTCAGCATCAGTCATTCCAATGAACACTCGGAACTGATTTCCTTTATGATGGGCTGGTTGGACCTCCTTGCAGTCCAAGGGGCTTTCAAGAGTCTTCTCCAACACCACAGTTTAAAAGCATCAGTTCTTCAGCACTCAGCTTTCTTTATATCCAACTCTCATATCCATACATGACTACTGGAAAAATTATAGCTTTGACTCGATGAACCTTTGTTGATTAAGTAATGTCTCAACTTTTTAATATTCTGTCTAGGCTGGTCATAGCTTTCCTTCCAAGGAGTAAGCATTTTCAATTTCATGGCAGCAGTCACCATCTGCAATGATTTTAGAGCCCCCAAAATAAAGCCTCTCACTGTTTCCATTGTTTCTCTATCTATTTGCCATGAAGTGATGGGACCAGATGCCATGATCTTCATTTTCTGAATGTTGAGTTTTAAGCCAACATTTTCACTCTCCTCCTTCACTTTCACCAAGAGGCTCTTTAGCTCCTCTTCACTCTGCCATAAGAATTGTGTCATCACTTTTAGGTGTCATCTGCAGATCTGAGGTTATTGATGTTGCTCCTGGTAATCTTGATTCCAGCTTATGCTTCATCCAGTCTGGCATTTCACATGATGGATTCTGCATATATGTTAAATAAGCAAGGTGACAATATACAGCCTTGACATACTCCCTTCCCAGTTTTGAACCAGTCCATTATTCCATGTCTGGTTCCAACTGTTCCTTCTTGACAGGCATACAGATTTCTCAGGAGACAGGTAGCATTGTCTGGTATTCCCATCTCTCTAAGAATTTTCCACAGTTTGTCATGATCCAGTCAAAGGCTTTAGTGTAGTCAATGAAGCAGTTCAGTTCAGTTCACTCAGTCATGTCTGACTCTTTGTGATCCCATGAACCACAGCACGCCAGGCCTCCCTGCCCATCACCAACTCCCAGAGTCCACCCAAACCCATGTCCATTGAGTGAGTGATGCCATCCAACCACCTGATCTTCTGTCATCCTCTTCTCCTGCCCTCTATCTTTCTCAGCATCAGAGTCTTCTCAAATGAGCCAGCTCTTTGAATCAGGTGGCCAAAGTATTGGAGTTTCAGCTTCAACATCAGTCCTTACAATGAACACCCAGGACTGATCTTTAGAATTAACTGGTTGGATCTCCTTGCAGTCCAAGGGACTCAAGAGTCTTTTCCAACACCACAGTTCAAAAGCATCAATTCTTCGGCACTCAGCTTTCTTCACAGTCCAACTCTCACATCCATACATGACTACTGGAAAAACCATAGCCTTGACTAGACAGACCTTTGTTGGCAAAGTAATGTCTCTGCTTTTTAATATGCTGTCTAGGTTGGTCATAACTTTCCTTCCAAGGAGTAAGCATCTTTTAATTTCATGGCTGCAGTCATCATCTGCAGTGATTTTGGAGCCCAGAAAAATAAAGTCAGCCACTGTTTCCCCATCTATTTGCAATGACATGATGGGACCAGATGCCATGATCTTAGTTTTCTGAATGTTGAGCTTTAAGCCAACTTTTTCACTCTCTTCTTTCAGTTTCATCAAGAGGGCTCTTTTGTTCTTCTTCACTTTCTGCCATAAGGGTGGTGTCATCTGCATTTCTGAGGTTACTGATATTTCTCCCAGCAATCTTGATTCCAGAAGTAGATGTTTTACTTGAATTCCCTTGCTTTTTCCATGATCCAATGGGTGTTGGCAATTTGATTTCTATTTCCTCTCATTTTTCTAAATCCAGCTTGTACATCTGGAAATTCTCAGTTCATGGACTGTTGAAACCTAACTTGAAGGATTTTGAGCATTACCTTGCTAACATGTGAGATATGTACAATTGTGCAGTAATTTGAACATTCTATGGCATTGCTGTTCTTTGGGATTGGAATGAAAACTGACCTTTTCTAGTCCTGTGGCCACTGCTGAGTTTTCCTAATTAACTGGAATACTGAATGAAACCCTTTAACAGCATCATCTGTTAGGATTTGAAATAGCTCATCTGGAATTCCATCACATCCACTATCTTTGTCCATAGTGATACTTCCCTAGGCCCACTTGACTTCACACTCCAGGATGTCTGGCTCTAGGTGAGTGATCACACCATCATGGTTATCTGGATCCTTAAGACCTTTTGTAGAGTTCCTCTGTGTATTCTTGCAAATGTTCTTAATGTCATCTGCTTCTGTTAGGTCCATTCTTTTTCTGTCTTTTTGTGCCCATTTATGTCCGACTTTGCAACCCTATGAATCGCAGCACGCCAGGCCTCCCTGTCCATCACCAACTCCAACTGAGTGGAGTTCACTCAGACTCACATCCATCGAGTCCGTGGTGCCATCCAGCCATCTCATCCTGGGTCGCCCCCTTCTCCTCCTGCCCCCAATCCCTCCCAGCATCAGAGTCTTTTCCAATGAGTCAACACTTCGCATGAGGTGGTAAAAGTACTGGAGTTTCACCTTTAGCATCATTCCTTCCAAAGAAATCCCAGGGCTGATCTCCTTCAGAATGGACTGGTTGGATCTCCTTGCAGTCCAAGGGACTCTCAAGAGTCTTCTCCAACACCACAGTTCAAAAGCATCAATTCTTTGGCGCTCAGCCTTCTTCACAGTCCAACTCTCACATCCATACATGACTACAGGAAAAGCCATAGCCTTGACTAGGTGGACCTTAGTCGGCAAAGTAATGTCTCTGTTTTTGAATATGCTATTTAGGTTGCTGATAACTTTTCTTCCAAGGAGTAAGCATCTTTTAATTTCATGGCTGCAGTCACCATCTGCAGTGATTTTGGAGCCCAAAAAACTAAAGTCTGACACTGTTTCCACCGTTTCCCCATCTATTTGCCATGAAGTGATGAGACCAGATGCCATGATCTTCGTTTTCTGAATGTTGAGTTTTAAGCCAACTGTTTCACTCTCCTCTTTCACTTTCATCAAGAGGCTTTTTAGTTCCTCTTCACTTTCTGCCATAAGGGTGGTGTCATCTGCATATCTGAGGTTATTGATATTTCTCCCAGAAATCTTGATTCCAGCTTGTGTTTCTTCTAGTCCAGCGTTTCTCATGATATACTCTGCATAGAAGTTAAATAAGCAGGGTGACAATATACAGCCTTGATGTACTCCTTTTCCTATTTGGAACCAGTCTCTTGTTCTATGTCCAGTTCTAACTGTTGCTTCCTGGCCTGCACACAGATTTCTCAAGAGACAGGTCAGGTGGTCTGGTATTCCCATCTCTTTCAGAATTTTCCACAGTTTATTGTGACCCACATAGTCAAAGGCTTTGGCATAGTCAAAAAAGCAGAAATAGATGTTTTTCTGGAACTCTCTTGCTTTTCCTATGATCCTGCCGATGTTGGCAATTTGATCTCTGGTTCTTCTGCCTTTTCTAAAACCAGCTTGAACATCAGGAAGTTCAT
The DNA here is from genome assembly GCF_014754425.2 of Oryx dammah. Taxonomy (NCBI): domain Eukaryota; kingdom Metazoa; phylum Chordata; class Mammalia; order Artiodactyla; family Bovidae; genus Oryx; species Oryx dammah. Next base: position 42,396,873 of record NW_024070213.1, on the reverse strand, counting down.
GGTTCATGTATTGCTGAAGCCTGGCTTGGAGAATTTTGAGCATTACTTTACTAGCGTGTGAGATGAGTGCAATTGTGCGGTACTTTGAGCATTCTTTGGCATTGCCTTTCTTTGGGATTGGAATGAAAACTGACCTTTTCCAGTCCTGTGGCCACTGCTGAGTTTTCCAAATTTGTTGGCATATTGAATGCAGCACTTTCACAGCATCATCTTTCAGGATTTGAAATAGCTCTACTGGAATTCCATCACCTCCACTAGCTTTGTTCATAGTGATGCTTTCTAAGGCCCACTTGACTTCACATTCCAGGATGTCTGGCTCTAGATTAGAGATCACACCATCGTGATTATCCGGGTGGTGAAGATCTTTTTTTTTTTTTTTTCTATTTTCAAAAGCTCTCTTCAGTTGTCTTTTTTTTCTTTTTTCTTTTTCTTTACAATTCTGTATTGGTTTTGCCATACATTGACATGAATCCACCACGGGTGTACATGCGTTCCCAAACATGAACCCCGCCACCCCCCTCCCCACAACATCTCTCTGGGTCATCCCCGTGTACCAGCCCCAAGCATGCCATATCCTGCATTGGACATAGACTGGCCATTCGATTCTTACATGATATTATACATGTTTCAATGCCATTCTCCCAAATCATCTCGTGAAGATCTTTTTTATACAGTTCTTCTGTGTATTCTTGCCACCTCTTCTTAATATCTTCTGCTTCTGTTAGGTCCATACCATTTCTGTCCTTTATCGAGCCCATCTTTGCATGAAATGTTCCCTTGGTATCTCTAATTTTCTTGAAGAGATCTCTAGTCTTTCCCATTTTGTTCTTTTCCTCTATTTCTTTGCATTGATCACTGAAGAAGGCTTTCTTATCTCTCCTTGCTATTCTTTGGAACTCTGCATTCAGATGCTTATATCTTTCCTTTTCTCCTTGGCATTTTGCCTCTCCTCTTTTCACAGCTATTTGTAAGGCCTCCCCAGACAGGCATTTTGCTTTTTTGCATTTCTTTTCCATGGGGATGGTCTTGATCCCTGTCTCCTATACAATGTCACAAATCTCATTCCATAGTTCATTAGGCACTCTATCTATCAGAACTAGGCCCTTAAATCTATTTCTCACTTCCACTGTATAATCATAAGGGATTTGATTTAGGTCATACCTGAATGGTCTAGCGTTTTTCCCCACTTTCTTCAATTTAAGTCTGAATTTCGTAATAAGGAGTTCATTATCTGAGCCACAGTCAGCTCCTGGTCTTGTTTTTGTTGACTGTATAGAGCTTCTCCATCTTTGGCTGCAAAGAATATAATCAACCTGATTTCAGTGTTGACCATCTGGTGATGTCCATGTGTAGAGTCTTCTCTTGTGTTGTTGCAAGAGGGTGTTTGCTATGACCAGTGCATTTTCTTGGCAAAACTCTATTAGTCTTTGCCCTGCTTCATTCCACATTCCAAGGCCAAATTTGCCTGTTACTCCAGGTGTTTCTTGACTTCCTACTTTTGCATTTCAGTCACCTATAATGAAAAGGACATTTTTTTAGGGGGGTGTTAGTTCTAAAAGGTCTTGTAGGTCTTCATAGAACTGTTCAACTTCAGCTTATTCAGCTTTACTGGTTGGGACATAGACTTGGATTACTGTGATATTGAATGGTTTGCCTTGGAAACGAAAAGAGATCATTCTGTCGTTTTTGAGATTGCATCCAAGTACTGCATTTTGGACTCTTTTGTTGACCATGATGGCTACTCCATTTCTTCTGGGGATTCTTGCCCGCAGTAGTAGATATAATGGTCATCTGAGTTAAATTCACCCATTCCAGTCCATTTCAGCTCGCTGATTCCCAGAATGTCGACGTTCATCCTTGCCATCTCTTTTGACCACTTCCAATTTGCCTTGATTCATGGACCTGACATTCCAGGTTCCTATGCGATATTGCTCTTTACAGGATCGGACCTTGCTTCTATCACCAGTCACATGCACAGCTGGGTATTGTTTTTGCTTTGGCTCCATCCCTTCATTCTTTCTGGAGTTATTTCTCCACTGACCTCCAGTAGCATATTGGGCACGGATCTCCATAGTTGTTTATGCACTCTGTCTCAGATCTAATCCCTTTAATCTTATTTGTTACTTCACTTTCCTAATTAACTGGCATACTGAATCAAACTCTTTAACAGTATCATACTTTGTATAATCATAGGGATTTGATTTAGGTAATACCTCAATGGTCTAGTGATTTTCCTTACTTACTTTGAGTCCGAATTTTGCAATAAGTATTTCATTATCTGATCCATAGTCAGCTCCTGGCCTTTTTCTTTTTGGTTACTGTGTAGAGTTTCTCTATCTTCAGCTGCAAAAATATAATCAATCTCATTTTGATATTGACCATCTGGTAATTTATACATGGAGGGTTGTCTCTTTTGTTGTTGGAAGGTGTTTGCTGTGACCAGTGTGTTCTTCTGACGAAACTGTTAACCTTTGCCCTGCCTCATTTCGTCCTCCAAGGCCAAACTTGCCTGTTACTTCAGATATCTTTCGACTTCCTAGTTTTTCATTACAGTTCCGTATAGTGAAATGCACATTTTTTTTGTGTTATTTGTTCTAGAATGTCTTGTAGGTTTTCATAGCACTGTTCAACTTCAACTTCTTCAGCATTAGTGGTTGGGGCATAGACTTGGATTTCTGTAATGTTGAATGGTTGCCTTGGAAACGAACCAAGATCATTCTGTCATTTTTGAGATTGCACTCAGATACAGTATTTTAGGCTCTTTTGTTGACTATGAGAGCTACTCCATTTCTTCTAAGAGATTCTTGTCCACAGTAGTATATACTGGTCATCTGAATTAAATCCACACGTTCCCATCCATTTTAGTTCATTGATTCCTAAAATGTTGATGTTCACTCTTGCTATCTCCTGTTTGATCATTTCCAATTCTTGCCTGGAGAATCCCATGGACGGAGGAGCCTGGAGGGCTACAGTCCACAGGGTAGCAAAGAGTCGGACACGACTGAGCGACTTCACTTTCACTTTCTATTCAATATTGATTTAACATTCCAGGTTCCTATTCCATACTGTTATTTATGGCATCGGACTTTACTTTCACCACCAGATACATCCAAACTGAGCATTGTGTCCACTTTGTATCAGCCTCCCCATTCCTTCTGGAGCTATTTCTCTACTCTTCTCTAGTATCATATTGGATAGTATTACTAGTATCATTAGTATCACTCCTATCGACCTGGGGAGTTCATCTTTCATAGTCATATCTTTTTTCCTTTCCATACTGTTCATGGGGTTCTCAAGGCAAGAATGCTGATGTGATTTGCCATTCCCTTCTCCAGTGGACCACATTTCATCATAACTCTCCGCCATGACCTGTCTATTTTGGATAGCCCTACATGGCATGGCTCATAGTTTCATTGAGTTACACAAGCCTGTGAGGCATGTGATCATTTTGGTTAGTTTTCTGTGATGTGATTTTCATTCTGTATGCCCTCTGATAGATGAGGATAAGAGACTTATGGAAGCTTCCTGACAGGAGGGACTGGCTGTGGGGAAAACTGAGTCTTGCTCTGGCCATGCTCAGTAAATCTTTAATCAATTTTCTTTATATGGATGGGGCTGTGCTCTCTCCCTGTAGTTTTGCCTGAGGCCAAATTATGGTAGGGTAAATAGCAAACTCCTCATAAAGGACTTATGCCAGCACAGAAGGCCTCCCAGGAAAGCTGCTGATGTCCCTGAACTGGCAGCAGGCCACTGTCAATCCACGCCTCCACCAGAGACTCACAAGTACTCACAGGCAAGTCTGGTTAAGTCTCTTGTGTGGTCACTGCTTCTTTCTCCTGGGTCCTGATGAGCACAGGTTTTGTTTATACCCTCCAAGAGTTTCTTTTTCCCCAGTCCTGTGGAAGTTCTGTAATCAAATCCCACTGACTTTCAAAGTCAGAACCCTATGGATTCTCAGTCCCTTTGCTGGATCCCCAGTTTGGGAAGTCTGAGGTCAGGCCTAGAACTTTCACTATAGTGGAAGAACTTCTTTGGTATAATTGTTCTCCTGTTTGTGACTCACCCACCCAGTGGCTCTATCATGGGCTAATGGTGGCCTCCTCTGAGAGGACTTGTGCCACATGCTGCACCTCCCAGGACTGCTACTGCCAGGGCCCCTGTCCCTGTGGCAGTGGCCTGCTGTCCCATGCCCCCCAGGAGACCCTCAAACACTCATAGGCAGGTCTGGCTGTCTTTTACGGAGGTCACTGCTCTTTTCACTGGGCTCTGGTATGCAGTTTAGTTTGTGCTCTTCAAGAGTCTCTGGTGGGTATGAGGTTTGACCTTAAATGTGATGGTGCCACTCCTATTGTCTTGTTGTGGCTTTTATTGTCTCCTTGAATGTGGGGTATCTTTTTTTGGTGGGTTTCAACATTTTCCTGTCAATGATGGTTTAGCAGCTAGTTGTGATTTTGGTGTTGTTACTGGGAAAAGAGTGCACGTTCTGCTCTGCCATCTTGACTCTGGGATACTATAATGGAAAAGAATATTTTTAAAAATGTATGTATGTGTATAATTGAGTCAGTTTGCTAAAGAGCAGAAATTAACACAGCATTATAAATAAATTCTATTTCAATAAAAAAATAAAGAAAAAAATCAATGTGAAAAGGCAATATACAGAATAAGAAAAATATTTACAAACCATATATGTGATAAGATGTTAATACTCAAAATATATAAATAACTTGTACAATTCAATAACAAAAAAGGAAAAATAACTCATAATACAATCAAAATTGATAAATATCTGAATAAACATTTTACCACAAGGATGTATGAATGGTTGAAGGTCTAGGAATATATGGTCAACATCACTAGTTAATATAGAAATGCAAATTAAAACCACAATGAAATCACCTCACATCTGTTATAATGTTCAGCATCAAAAAAAACAAAAACAAAAACAAAAAACAAACAAAAACAAAAACAAAAGTTAAATGCTTGGATGGAGGTAGAGAAATTTTGTGTACTGTTAGTGGGAATGTAAATTGATATAGTCATTATGGAAAACAGTATGAAGTTTCCTCAAAAACCAAAAAATAGAGCTATCATATTATTTAGCAATTCCACTTCTAGGAATATGCCTTCAGGAAACAAAGACACTAAAAGATATATGCACCCCCTTGCTCACAGAAACATTATTTATAATAGCCGTGATATAGAAACAACCTAAGTGTCTATCAATGGGTGAATGAATTAAGTTGTGAGGAGCGCACATGAGCACACATCATACACACACACAATAGAATATTATTCAGCCATAAAAATGAAGAAATGCTGCCATTTGCAACAACAATAACAACATGGATGGACCTTGAATTCATATGCTAAGTGAAATAAGTCAGACAGAGAAAAGCAAATAAAGCTGACCTTCGAGCAACTTGTGAGTTGGGGCACTAATCTCACATTCTCAAAAATCTGAATATAACTTTACAGTCAGCTCTCTGCATCCATGGTTTCACATTCACAGATTCAACTAACCACAGATCATGTAGTACTATAGTGTGTATTTTTGGAAAAAATTTGCATATAAAATGAACCTATGCAGTTCAAACTTATGCTGTTCCAGAGTCACCTGTACTGTATCATCTTATTATCATCTTATTATCTTATTATTATCCTTATGTATCATCATTATTATGATGATATTATCTTATTATTATCTTAATATTATCTTATTATTATCATTAAGTATCAACTTATTATTATATCATCTTATCATCTTAGAATCTTAGAAAATAGACAAACACAAACAAAATCACTATACTTATAATAAAAGAGAACAGACTTGTAGTTACTGAAGTCAGAGGATGGGGAGAAGAGGAATTAGAGAAAGATGATCAAAAGTTATAAACTTCCAACTATAAGACAAATAAATCCTAGGGGTGTAAGGTGCAACATGATGACTACAGTTAACACTGCTGTACTATACATAAGAATGTTGCAAAAAGAGTAGGTCCTAAGAGCTCTTATCTGAATGTTTTTCTTTTCCTTGTATCATATCCATATGACATGAAGAATGATAGTTAAACCTATTGTGGTAATAACTTAACAATATATGTAAATCAAGCCATCAAGTTGTATACCTTAAGCTAGGTAGTGATGTATGTTAATTATTTCTCCATAAAACTGGGGGAAGAGTGTAATTCAGTTGTATTCTACCTAAAATACCTAATAGTTAGCTAGAAGTCCATTGATGCTCCTTCAAAGGTAATAGAATATTTGTTTACTGCTTTTAAGTTTCTTTCTTTGCTTATTGTAGTCAGAGGTTTGATGACAATGTTTAAAAGTGTGACCTTATATTTACCCTGCTAAGAGTTGACTGACCTAGTTGAATTAGTAGGTTGTCTTTTCTTAAATCTGGAAAATTCTGGCCATTATTTCTTCAAATAGTGGTTTTGTCCCAGTTTTTTCCCCTATCTTTCTGGACTCCAATAACATGTATTTTAGACATTTCAAGCAGCTCCCTTATGTCTCGTATTCAATATTACATATTTCTTCATTAGTTTTACTCTCTGTATTTCATTTTGTGAGCTTTATGCTGCTCTGCCTTTGCCTTTACTAATCCACTCTTCCTTTATGTCTAGTTTGCTATCAGCCCCATTTAATCAGTTCTTAATTACAAATACCTTGCTCACTGTACACATTAGCCATTTAATTATTTTATTGATTTTAATACTCTATTGTTTTCCATTTATTTATTCATTATGTCAATCTTAGTGCCTATTTCCTTTAATATATTAATTATAGCAATTGTGAAATCCTTATCTGCTGACTCTGATATTTGGATCATTCCTCTTTCTATCCCTGTTGACTGTTTTTATCTTCACTATTGGTCACCTTTTCTCCTGATTATTTGTTTCTATGAACTTTTTATCATACACCTTATGCTGTTGATGATACATTGCAGAGACTCTAGATTTTATCTTTCTCTAAAGAGTGTTAATTTTGATTTTTACAAGAGCTAAATTACTGGCAAATTACCTTTATCATTTTAAAACTTGATTTTTGTGGTGAACATATTTTATTTGATCTTTCTATGGTTTCAACTAAAAGGCTGGGATATTTACCAAGAGATTCTCACTCAAATTTGACTGTAACTTTAATATTTCCACAGCACTGTGCAGCATCTGAATCTCATTTCTCTAGGCTCTGAGCATCTTTTAGGCTGCCTGGAGGCTTGGCTTATAAATACAGAGCATAAAAAGCATTCAAAGATATTTGTTGCTACCCCAGAACTGTAACATCTATTTGCTAAATCCACTAAGATCTTTGTTTTCACTTGGAATCTCTTCTAAAATGCTGCCACTTGGAAAATTTCTTCAGAAAGAAGACCAAGATAAGTGTGGGGCTTGCCTCTTTACAGTCTTTCCTTTGAGAGTTTTAAGACCTGAATTGGTTTCTGGCAAGTGAGAGGAAACAAACGTTGCATAAATTTGGTATCTTTTATAAAAGTCACTCAATTATGACTGGAATAGGAAGTCCTACTGCAAAATTTATTTTAGTTGTCTAGACCAGCAAGGGTAGTTTGACACTCAATAAAACCTATATTTCTATCTAAGCCATCAAGTTCTCCAAGAGTAAGAGAGATACAACTCTACTTTGTACTGTTATTATAGCTTACCCTCATTGCTATATAAGAAGTATGTTCCCATTTTAATAATATGAAGAACAAGTACTTATATATATCCACATAAATACAAATACATATTTATATACTCTTGAACATACATATTGCCATGTAATAATTTGACTTTATCCATATATTTAATGAGACTAAAGAGTGAGAATGAATAATATCCATTTAATAGCAATTTTATGAAATAGCTACAAAATCTGAATGTTGGAAGGTATAGAAGTAATTGTCTTTTGAATACAAATTATGATTTCAACCAGCATATATAGCTAAAAATAGCACATAATTTTCCCACCTAAAGCTGTTACCACATGGTTTGCCTTGAATCTGATAGTCTGGGATCCTGCAGACTAAAACAAGATATCACCAAATGATCAGCAAAGGTTGTTTGCCAAATATAGGATCTGAAATTTTTCTTCATTTATTTAAAAAAAATTTATTGGGGGTACAATTCATTTATAATGTTGTGTTGGTTTCAGGTCTATAGCAAAGTGATTCTGTTACACACATACACATATCAATTATTTTTCAGATTCTTTTCTCATATAAGTTATCACAGACATTGAGTAAAGTTCCATGTACTAGTCAAGAAGTCTTTGTTGATTATTTATCTTATATATGGTAGTGTTCGTATATTCATCCCAAGCTCCTGATTTATCCTTCCCTCATCTATCTTTCTGTTTTGTAAATTAGTTCATTTGTATCATTTAAAAAATTAGATTCCACATATGGGATATTATATAACATTTGTCTTTCTTTGTCTTACCTACTTCTCTTTATATTATGATAATCTCTAGCTCAATACATCTTGCTAAAAATGGCATATTTTTGTTTTTCATGGTTGAGTAATAGTCTGTTGTGTATGTATATATATATATATATTTATATATACACCACATCTGCTTTATTCAATCCTCTGTTGATGGACACTTTTGTTGCTTCTGTGTCTTTGCTATTGAAAATAGTGCTGCAGTAAACACTGGTAAGGGGGAGTTGCATGTATCTTTGACATACATACAGTTTTCTCTGGATTCATGCTTAGGAGTTGAATTCCTGAATCATATAGTAGTTCTATTTTAAGTTTTGTAAAGACCCTCCATATTGTTCTCCATAGTGGTTATACCAACCTCTATTCCCATGAACAGTGTAGGAAGGTACCCTTCTCTTCATACACTCTCTATCATTTATTATTTGTATACTTTTTTGATGGTGGACATTCTGACTGTTGTGTGGTGATACCTCATGGTAGATTTTATTTACACTTTTCTAATAATTAGTCACACTGAGCATCTTTTCATATGCTTTTTGGACATCTGTATGTCTTCTTTGGAGAAATGTCTATTTAGATCTTCTGCAGTTTTTATTTGAGTTTTTCTATAGAGCTGCATGAACTGTTTATATATTTTCGAGGTTAAATTTTGGTTGGTCACTTCACTTGCAAATGTTTTTTCCATCCTGTGGGTTGTCTTTTCATTTTGTTTATGCTTTTCTTTGCTGTGAAGAAGTTTTTAAGTTTAATCAGGTTCTATTCGTTTATCTTTGTTTCTATTTTCATTACTCTGGGAGGTGGATCAAAGAAGACATTGCTTAGATTTATATTAAAGCATATCCTGCCTCTTGTGGGGTCACTGCTCCTTTCTCCTGGATCCTGGTGTGCACAAAGTTCTGTTTGTGTCCTCCAAGAGTCTATTCCCAGTCCTATGTAAGTTCTCGCAGCTCTATGGTGGGGTTAATGATGACCTCCTCCAAGAGGGCTTATGCCATACTCAAGTCTGCTGCACCCAGAGCCCCTGGCCCTGCGGCAGTCCACTGCTGACCCATACCTCCACAGGAAACACTCAAAAACAGTTCTGTATCAGTCTCTGTGGGGTCTCTGGGTCCTGATGCACACAACGTTTGTTTGAGCCTTTTGAGCATCTCTGGTGGGAATGGGGTTTGATTCTAAATGTGAATTCGCCCCTCCTACCACCTTTCTGGAGCTTCTCCTTTGCCCTTGGACATGGAGTATCTCCTCAAAGTTTCTCCAGTGCCACACAGCCACTGCTCCAGCACTGTGCAGCCACCACTGGAATGCTTCACTAGCTTCCTAACTCATCTCTTGACTGTTCTCCTTCTCCTGACACAGTAGAATGAAGTGCTGTAGGAGGAGAGTTCACTGCTGGATATTGCAAGCTACTAAGGTAGATGCTCACACATATTTGCTGAAATAATTCATTAATAGATGGCAATTTTATATGTTTTAAAATATCCTGATTTGACAAAAAGCTGTCAATTCCGTGTGGGTCATCATTAAAAAAAAAAAAAAATCTTTATAAGTCCTGGACTCATAAATGGATGAATTGGCTTCAAGTCCCTTACAACACTGTTGTAAGGACAAAAGGAGAGGGAGGAAGAGAAAGACAACCGCTGGGTGGCTGGCTGAGTGGCTGAGGGAGAAAGCAGATGGGAACACACTGGGAAAGAAAACCCAAGGTGCTAGCTTGATGGCACAGACCTCTGGATGCCATCTTGAGGCCAGACTTGCCCGAGAGTGTCCAGAAGTCTCCAGCAGAGGTGTGGGTCCGTGGTGGCCTGCTGCAGGATTGTGGGCACTGAGGGTAGCAGCACATACATGAGACTTTTTGAAGGAGGTCACCATTATCTTCATTACCTCCCCCATAGTTTGGCCCCAGGTAAATAACAGGGAGGGAACATGGCTTCACCCATCAACAGAAAATTGGATTAAAGATTTACTGAGCATGGCCACTCCCATCAGAACAGGACCAGGTTTCCCCCTCAGTCAGTCTCTCCCATTAGGAAGCTTCCAAAAGCCTCTTATCCTTCTCCATCAGAGGGCAGATAGACTGAAAACCGCAATCACAGAAAACTAACCAATTTGATCACCTGGACCACAGCCTTGTCTAAGTCAATAAAACTAAGCCATACCGTGTGGGGCCACCCAAGATGGATGGGTCATGGTGGAGAGGTCTGACAGAATGTAGTCCACTGGAGAAGGGAATGGCAAACCACTTCAGTATTCTTGCCTTGAGAACCCCATGAATAGTATGAAAAGGCAAAGATAGGACACTGAAAGATGAACTCCCTAGGTCGGTAGGTGCCCAGGATGCTACTGAAGATCAGTGGAGAAATAACCCCAGAAAGAATGAAGAAATGGAACCAAAGCAAAAACAACACCGAGTTGTGGATGTGACTGGTGATAGAAACAAAATCCAATGCTGTAAAGAGCAATAATGAATAAGAACCTGGAGTGTTAGGTTCATGAATCAAAGCAAATTGGAAGTGGTCAAACAGGAAACGGCAAGAGTGAACATAGACATTTTAGAAATCAGCGAACTAAGATGGACTGGAATGGGTGGATTTAAATCAGATGACCATTGTATCTACTACTATGGGCAAGAATCCCTTAGAGAAATGAAGTAGCCATCACAGTCAACAAAAAAGTCCAAATGCAATACTTGGATGCAATCTCAAAAACGACAGAATGATCTGTTTGTTTCCATGACAAACTATTCAATATCACAGTAATCCAAATCTATGCCCCAACCAGTAATGCTGAAGAAGCTGAATTCGAAAGGTTTTATGAGGACCTACAAGACCTTCTAGAACTAAAACCTCCCAAATGTGTCCTTTTCATTTTAGGGGATTGGAATGCAAAAGTAGGAAATCAAGAAACACCTGGAGTAACAGGCAAATTTAGCCTTGGAGTATAGAATGAAGCAGAGCAAAGGCCAATAGAGTTTTACCAAAAGAATGCACTGGTCATAGCAAACACCCTCTTCCAACAACACAAGAGAAGACTCTACACATGGACATCACCAGATGGTAAATACAGAAATCAAATTGATTATATTCTTTCTAACCGAAGATGGAGAAGCTCTATACAGTCAGCAAAAACAAGATGGGGAGCTGACTGTGACTCAGATCATAACTCCTCTTTACCAAATTCAGGCTTAAATTGAAGAAAGTAGAGGAAATCACTAGACCATTCAGGTATGAACGAGATCAAATACCTTATGATTATACAGTGGAAGTGAGAAATAGATTCAAAGGATTAGATCTGATACAGTGACTGAAGAACTATAGATGGAGGTTTGTAACACTGTACAGGAAACAAGGACCAAGACTATCCCGAGAAAAAGAAATGCAAGGAGGCAAAATGGCTGTCTGAGGAGGTCTTACAAATAGCTGTGAAAAGAAGAGAAGTGAAAAGCAAAGGAGAAAAGGAAAGATATAACTATTTGAATGCAGAGTTCCAAAGAATAACAAGGAGAGATAAGAAAGCCTTCCTCAGTGATCAATGCAAAGAAATAGAGGAAAATAATCTAATGGGAAAGTCTAGAGATCTCTTCAAGAAAATTAGAGATACCAAGGGAACATTTAATGCAAAGATTGGCACAATAAAGGACGGAAACTGTATGGACCTAACAGAAACAGCAGATATTAAGAAGAGGTGGCAAGAATACACAGAAGAACCGTACAAAAAAGATCTTCATGACACAGGAAATTGTGATGGTATGATCACGCACCTATAGCCAGACATCCTGGAATACAAAGTCAAGTGGGCCTTAGGAAACATCAGTAGGAACAAAGCTAGTGGAGGTGATGGAATTCCAGTTGAGCTATTTCAAATTCTAAAAGATAATGTTGTAAAAGTGCTGCACTCAATATGCCAGCAAATTTGGAAAACTCAGCAGTGGCCACAGGACTGGAAAAGGTCAGTTTTCATTCCAATCCCAAAGAAGGGCAATGCCAAAGAATGCTCAAACTACTGCACAATTGCACTAATCTCACATGCTAGTAAAGTAATGCTCAAAATTCTCCAAGCCAGGCTTCAACAGTACGTGAACTGTGAACTTCCAGATGTTCAAGCTGGTTTTAGAAAAGGCAGAAGAACCAGAGATCAAATTGCCAACATCCACTGGATCATGGAAAAAGCAAGAGAGTTCCAGAAAAACATCTATTTCTGCTTTATGGACTATGCCAAAGCCTTTGACTGTGTGGATCACAATAAAATGTGGAAAATTCTGAAAGAGATGGGAATACCAGACCACCTGACCTGCCTCTTGAGAAATCTGTATCCAGGTCAGGAAGCAACAGTTAGAACTGGATATGGAACAACAGACTGATTCCAAATAGGGAAAGGAGTATGTCAAGGCTGTACATTGTCAACCTGCTTATTTAACTCATATGCAGAGTACATAATGAGAAACGCTGGGCTAGATGAAGCACAAGCTGGAATCAAGATTGCTGGGAGAAATATCAGTAACCTCAGATATGCAGATGACACCACCCTTATGGCAGAAAGTGAAAAAGAACTAAAGAGCTTCTTGATGAAAGTGAAAGAGGAGAGTGAAAAAGTTGGCTTAAAGCTCAACATTCAGAAAACTAAGATCTTGGCATCCAGTCCCATCACTTCATGGGAAATAGATGGGGAAACAGTGGAATCAGTGACAGACTATTTTTTGGGGGCTCCAAAATCACTGCAGATTGTGAACACACCTGTGAAATTAAAAGACACTTGCTCCTTAGAAGAAAAGTTATGACCAAACTAGATGGCATATTAAAAAGTAGAGACATTACTTTGTCAACAAAAGTCTGTATGGTCAAAGCTGTGGTTTTTCCAGTAGTCATGTATGGATGTGAGAGTTGGACTACAAAGAAAGCTGAGCACCAAAGAACTGATGTGTTTGACCTTTGGTGTTGGAGAAGACTCTTGAGAGTCTCTTGGATTTCAATGAGTTCCAATCTGTTTCAATGAGTTCTCCTCCATCCTAAAGGAGATCAGTCCTGAGTGTTCATTGGAAAGACTGATGTTGAAGCTGAAACTCCAATAGTTTGGCCACCTGATGTGTGAAGAGCTGACTCATTGGAAAAGACCTGATGCTGGGAAAGATTGAAGGTGGGAGGAGAAAGGGAATGCAGAGGAGGAGAAGGGGAACGCAGAGGATGAGCATCACCAACTCGATGGACATGAGTTTGGGTAAACTCTCAGAGTTGGTGATGGACAGGGAGGCCTGGCATGCTGCAGTCCATGTGGTTGCCAAGAGTCAGACACAATTGAGTGACTGAACTGAACTGTTATTCTGCCTATGTTTTCCTCTATGAGTTTTATGATGCCTGACCTTACTTTTGGGTCTTTGATCTACTTTGAGTTTATTTTTTGTATGTTGTTACAAAACTAGAGAGTGGATGAGGAGAAGGGCAAGACCAACATAAAAACGTATTTTCCTGTGAGCACTCCTAGGCAAAAAGACATTACCTACAGGAGTTCTCTGGGCAGGTATCAGTTGCCACCATTCTGGGCTCCAGAAGCAGGCATGAGCTACCACTACAAAACCTGCCAAAAGACTGCAAGGGCTACCCGTACTATCCTGGGAGTGGGCAGAGAGCTGCTTCCCATTGGAGACCTGCGAGCAGGTATTGAGTCCTGCCCCTGCTGTCCCAGGAGTGTGAAGACAGCAGAAGCATGTACAAGATCTGTGAGCAGATGCCATGCTGTGTCTGTTTCAGGTGTGTATGGACCACAGCCATCACTAGGAGACCTGTGAGGAGGTATCTAATGCTACCCCTGCAGTCTTGGGAATGTCCAAAAGTCACTGTACCTGCCCACACCATATCATGAAACAATGGACAGACACTAGAAGCAAGAGGAGATATGATCTTGCACCCAGCATAATGGAGAGCAGAAACATGGAAAATTGGAAAAAATTAGGTGGCAGATAAATATGTTCCAGATGAAGGAGCAAGGTAACCCTAAAGAATGACTACATGAAAAGGAGATAGGGAAACTACCTAAAAAATAATTCAGAGTAATTATAGTATAGATGATTCAAATCTTGAAAAAAGAATGGAGACTCAGGTAAACAAGATACAAAGAATGTTTAATTAAGAACTGGAAAATTTAAAGAACAAACCATTTTGTTAAAGAGAGGAACAATATAATAACCAGAATAAAAGCTACAATGGAAAGATTTCATAACAAAATAACTGAGGAAGAACAAATAAGTGAGCTGGAAGAAATAATGGTGGAAATCACTGCTGTGGAACAGAATAAGGAAAAAAAATAAAAGAAATGAGAACAGTCACAGACAACATTAAATACACCAACATTCATATTATATGGATCCCAGAAGGAGGAGAGAGAAAGGGTCTGAGAAAACATATGAAGAGATTATAGGCATAAACTTCTGTAAAATGAAAAAGTCCAGGAAGCAAAGGGAGTCATATGCAAAATAAACCAAAAGAGGAACACACTGAAATACATATTAGTCAAACTGAGAAAAATTAGAGAAAGAAAAAGTATTAAAAACTACAAGGGGAAAGCAGCAAATAACAAACTAGGGAACCCCTATAAAATTGGCAGCAGCTTTTTTTCAGCAGAAACTGCATGCCACAAGGGAGTGACATGATATATTTCAAGTGATGAAAGGAAAGCATATGCAATGAACAATAATCTACTCAGCAAGGCTCTTGTTCAGACTTGATAGAAATACTGAAAGCTTTTGAGACAAGTGAATCTAATGAAATCAGCAGCATCAAATCAACTTTACAGCAGATACTAAAAGAACTTCACTAGTTGGAAGAAAAATACCATAGCTAGAAACAAGAAAATTATGAATGTGAAAGTTTACTTTTAAAGCAAATATAAAACCAAAGGTAGGAAATCAATCCCACACAAATATATCAAAACTGCAATTATGAAAAGAAAGAATACAAATGCTAGATACTGGAAATGCATTGGAAACTAATAAAGGTAGACATCAAATCACAAGATAGGAGAGTAAAAGAGGATGGGGAGAAAAAAAGACCTGCAAAAATAAAGCCAAAACAGTTAACAAAATGACAGAAAGAATATTATTGCTGTTCAGTCACTCAGGCATGTCCAACACTTTGCGACCATGGACTGCAGGACAACAGGCTTCCCTGGCCTTCACTATCTCCCAGAGTTTGCTCAACCTCATGTCCATTTCGTTGATGATGCCGTTCAACCATCTCATTCTCTGTCACCATCTTCTACTCCTGCCCTCAATCTTTCAGAGTATCAGGGTCTTTTTCAATGAGTCAATAATTCCCAACAGGTGGCCAAAGTATTGCAGCTTCAGCTTCAGCATCAGTCCTTTCAGTGAATATTCAAGGTTGATTCCCTTTAGGATTGACTGGTTTGATCACCTTGCCTGTCAAGGAGAGTCTTCTCCAGCACCACAATTTGAAAGCATCAGTTCTTTGACACTCAGCCTTCTTTATGGCTCAACTCTCACACCCTGTACATGACTACAATGAAAACCATGGCTTTGATTATATAAACTTTTGTCGGCAAAGTGATGTCTCTGCTTTTTAATACATGATCTAGGTTTGTCATAGCTTTTCCTCCAAGGAGCAATTGTCTTTTAATTTCATGGCCTCAGTCAGAATCTGCAGTGATTTTGGAGCCCAAGAAAATAAAGTCTGTCACTATTTCCATTGTTTCCAGAACAATTTGCCATGAAGTGATGGGACCAGGTGCCATGATCTTAGTTTTGGGATGTTGAGTTTTAAGCCAGTTTATTCACTCTCCTGTTTCACCTTCATCTAGGGGCTTTTTAGTTTTTCTTCACTTTCTGCCTTACAGTGGTATCACCTGCATATCTGAGGTTGTTGATGTTTCTCCTGGAGGTTGTGATTCCAGCTTGTGATTCATCCAGCCCTGCATTTCATATGATATACTCTGCATGTAAGTTAAAGAAGCAGAATGGTAATATGCAATCTTGTCACACTCCTTTTCAAGTTTTGAACCAGTCCATTGTTCCATGTCCACTTTCAATCGTTGCTTCTTAACCTGCTTGCAGATTTTTCAAGAGGCAGGTAAGGTGGTCTGGTATTTCTGTCTCTTTAAGAGTTTTGCAGTTTTTTTGTGATCCACACAGTTAAATGCTTTAGCATAGTCCATGAAGCAGAAGCAGATATTTTACTGAAATTCCTTTGCTTTTTCTATGATCCAACAGATGGTGGCAAATTGATCTCTTGTTCCTCCACCTTTTCTAAATCCAGCTTGCATATCTGGAAGTTCTTGGTTCATGTACTGTTGAAGATTAGTTTGAAGGATTTTGAGCATTACCATGCCTGCCTGTGAAATGGGAACAATTTTTCAGTAGTTTGAGCATTCTTTGGCATCACCCTTCTTTGGGATTGGAATGAAAACGGACATTTTCCAGTCCTGTGGCCACTGCTACATTTTCCCAATTTACTGGCATATTGAGTGCAGCACATCATCTGTTAAGATTTGAAATAGCTCAGCTGGAATTCCATTGCCTCCACAAGTTTGTTTATACTGATGCTTCCTAAGGCCCACTTGATTTTCAGTTCAGTTCAGTTCAGTCGCTCAGTCATGTCCGACTCTTTGCGACCTCATGAATCGCAGCACGCCAGACCTCCCTGTCCATCACCAACTCCAGGAGTTTACCCAAACTCATGTCCATCGAGTCGGTGATGCCATCCAGCCTTTTCATCCTCTGTTATCCCCTTCTCCTCCTGTCCCCAATCCTTCCCAGCATCAGGGCCTTTTCCAATGAATCAACTCTTCGCATGAAGTGGCCATAGTATTGGAGTTTCAGCTTCAGCATCAGTCTTTCCAATGAACACTCAGGACTGATCTCCTTGAGAATGGACTGGTTGTATCTCTTTGAAGTCCAAGGGACTCTCAAGAGTCTTCTCCAACACCACAGTTCAAAAGCATCAATTCTTCGGTGCTCAGCTTTCTTCACAGTCCAACTCTCGCATCCATACATGACCACAGGAAAAATCATAGCCTCGACTAGATGGACCTTTGTTGGCAAAGTAATGTCTCTGCTTTTTAATATGCTATCTAGGTTGGTCATAACTTTCCTTCCAAGAACTAAATGTCTTTTAATTGCATGGCTGCAATCACCATCTGCAGTGATTTTGGAGCTCAGAAAAATAAAGTCTGACACTGTTTCCACTGTTTCCCCATCTATTTCCCATGAAGTGATGGGACCAGATGCCATGATCTTCGTTTTCTGAATGTTGAGCTTTAAGCCAACTTTTTCACTCTCCTCTTTCACTTTCATCAAGAGGCTCTTTAGTTCTTCTTCACTTTCTGCCATAAGGGTGGTATCATCTGCATATCTGAAGTTATTGATATTTCTCCTGGCAATCCTGATTCCAGCTTGTGCTTCTTCCAGCCCAGCATTTCTCATGATGTACTCTGCATAGAAGTTAAATAATCAGGGGGGCAATATACAGCCTTGACATACTCCTTTTCCTATTGGAAACCAGTCTGTTGTCCATGTCCAGTTCTAACTGTTGCTTCCTGATTTGCATATAGGTTTCTCCAGAGGCAGGTCAGGTGGTCTGGTATTCCCATCTCTTTCAGAATTTTCCACAGTTTATTGTGATCCACACAGTCAAAAGTTTTGGCATAGTCAATAAAGCAGAAATAGATGTTTTTCTGGAACTTCCTTGCTTTTTTGATGATCCAGTGGATGTTGGCAATTTGATCTCTGGTTCCTATGCCTTTTCTAAAACCAGCTTGAACATCTGGAAGTTCACATTTCACATATTGCTGAAGTCTGGCTTGGAGACTTTTGAGCATTACTTTATTAGCATGTGAGATGAGTGCAATTGTGCAGTAGTTTGAGCATTCTTTGGCATTGCCTTTCTTTGGGATTGGAATGAAAACTGACCTTTTCCAGGCCTGTGGCCACTGCTGAGTTTTCCAAATTTACTGGCATATTGAGTGCAGCATTTTCACAGCCTCATTTTTCAGGATTTGAAATAGCTCAACTGGAATTCCATCACCTCCACTAGCTTTGTTCCTAGTGATGCTTTCTAAGGACCACTTGACTTCACGTTCTAGGACGTCTGGCTCTAGGTGAGTGATCACACCATCGTGAATATCTTGGTCATAAAGATCTTTTTTGTACAGTTCCTCTGTGTATTCTTGCCACCTCTTCTTAATATCTTCTGCTTTTGTTAGGTCCATACCATTTCTGTCCTTTGTCGAGCCCATCTTTGCATGAAATATTCCCTTGGTAGCTCTAATTTTCTTGAAGAGATGTCTCTGGCTTGACTTTACACTCTGGGATATCTGGCTCTAGGGGAATGATCACACCATCGTGGTTATCTGAGTCATTAAGATCTCTTTTGTATAGTTCTGCATATTCTCGCGACCTCTTCTCAATACTTTCTGCTACTATTAGGTCCATACTGTTTCTGTCATATATTGTGTCCATCTTTGGATGAAATGTTCCCTTGGTATCTCTTTTTCTTTTTGGTTGTTGTTGTTGAAGAGCTCGCTAGTCTTTCCCATTCAAAATTTCCCTTCTATTTCTTTGCATTGATCACTTAGGAAGCTTTCTTATCTCTCCTTGCTATACTTTGGAACTCTACACTAAGATATATCTTTCCTTTTCTTTTGGATATATTTTTCACCACATAACATAACCTTAAAAAGATTAATTATGCATTTGACAATACTTCCTATGTAATTTAACATACCAAATTAACCTATTAGTTTAATATCTGTCTTTGGAATGTTTAAGCGGCCCTCTGAAGCATCCCAAATTAGACAGAAGTCAAAGAACTTCATTAAATTTTGATTTAGGGAATTTTATCAATAAATATCAAAAAAGTGTAGAACACTCAGTCAGATAGGAACACAAATCACTGTGAAACAATAATTATCCCCTAGCCAAAGTAATAATGAAACATTTCAAAGGCAAATACAAGAACATATCACTTAAAAGTAAAGAACTTAAAATGTGTTATAAAGGCAGTTCAACATTTAAAAAAAATTTTTACCATGCACAAAACTCTTTTTTTAGGTTCCATTTTCACTAAACTTTCCTCATTTTCTGTAGCTGTCCTTTAGTTTCCCCATCCTGAAATAGACACCCTGTAAGTCAAACCCACTTCTTTTTCCTTTAGTTAAACACAATTCCATTCCTGATACCTTCTTTACTAAAAATATGCACTCTACTTTCCTTAAGCAACCAGGAACAGTTCTTTATATCCGCACTCTGTAGACTGGTGAACATAAATGTCAGTGATAATTTCTAAAAATATTTACTTTCTTATAGAGAACATATCAGGATGGCACCATGTTCATTAATAGTCCAAGATATCTTTAGTTTCTCTATAAGAGGAAGCTAGTGTTCAGTAATTAATGTTTCAGTATCTTATTTGTGAGTGACTGACCTATTCAATAAACTACCACCACTTAACTAATTTGGAACAGCCCTAGAAATTCAATTTAACAAAATCTGGGGAGACTAGAATACAGTTTTCCTTAGTAGAGTTTATCTAAAAAGCTCTTATCTCATTTGTATTTTCATTCCTTAAAAGTCTCTTCGCATTGGGTTACTTGCTGATAAATTTGTAACAGATATAACAAGGTTTTATTTAACTTATATTAAATCTAGGCACAATGAAAGTATTATATTGATGTTGCTGACTCAAGACCCATCTAGATTAATTAGATCAATAAATGTAAGCATTAAAACCAGGTATTAATTTAGTATTGAATATTCCCCAGTTGACATGAACCTGAAATTCACTTAGCTTAACTTTTCTTGTATTTAGAATAGTTTGATTTGTAGGTGCTAACTTTCTCTTTAGACTAATTAAATAGGGATCATTTAAAAATTAACTTCAGCAGTATTAAGACACAGACACATAATATCAAAGACAAAGACACATACTGAGATGTATCTATATCGAGACAGACACAACAAGAGATCTAGCTTCATTTGATAAACTGTCATGAATTAGATATCATGATATAAAACTCACTAGTTTTTAAATAAAAGTTGGAATAAGAAAGATTTTAAAGGGCTTTATTCCTTGTTTGTGGTTTTTTTTTTTTTTTTTTTCAGTTTCAGGAGTTAGATATTGGCGGGCGCAGGAGGGCCTAGAGGAGCCATCCCACGTTGAAGGTCAGGAAGGTTGGTGGTGAGGAGATACCCCTCATCCAAGGTAAGGAGCAGCGGCTGTGCTTTGCTGGAGCAGCCGTGAAGAGATACCCCACGCCCAAGGTAAGAGAAACCCAAGTAAGATGGTAAGTGTTGAAAGAGGGCATCAGAAGGCAAACACACTGAAACCATACTCACAGAAAACTAGTCAATCTAATCACACTAGGACCACAGCCTTGTCTAACTCAATGAAACTAAGCCATGCCGTGGGGCAACCCAAGACAGGCGGGTCATGGTGGAGAGGTCTGACAGAATGTGGTCCACTGCAGAAGGGAATGGCAAACCACTTCCATATTCTTGCCTTGAGAACCCCATGAACAGTATGAAAAGGCAAAATAATATGATACTGAAAGAGGAACTCCTCAGGTCAGTAGGTGCCCAATATGCTACTGGAGGTCAGTGGAGAAATAACTCCAGAAAGAATGAAGGGATGGAGCCAAAGCAAAAACAATACCCAGCTGTGGATGTGACTGGTGATAGAAGCAAGGTCCGATGCTGTAAAGAGCAATATTGAATAGGAACCTGGAATGTCAGGTCCATGAATCAAGGCAAATTGCCAGTGGTCAAACAAGAGATAGCAAGAGTGAACGTTGACATTCTAGGAATCAGTGAACTAAAATGGACTGGAATGGGTGAATTTAACTCAGATACCCATTATATCTACTACTGTGGGCAAGAATCCCTCAGAAGAAATGGAATAGCCATCATGGGCAACAAAAGGGTCCAAAATGCAGTACTTGGATGCAGTCTCAAAAAGGACAGAATGATCTCTGTTCATCTCCAAGGCAAACCATTCAATGTCACGGTAATCCAAGTCTATGCCCCAACCAGTAATGCTGAAGAAGCTGAAGTTGAATGGTTCTATGTAGACCTACAAGACCTTTTAGACATAACACTCCAAAAAAGATGTCTTTTTCATTATAGGGGACTGGAATGCAAAAGTAGGAAGTCAAGAAACACCTGAAGTAACAGGCAAATTTGGCCTTGGAATGCGGAATGAAGCAAGGCAAAGACTAATAGAGTTTTGCCAAGAAAATGCACTGGTCATAGCAAACACCATCTTCCAACAACACAGGAGAAGACTCTACACATGGACATCACCAGATGGTCAACACTGAAATCAGATTGATTATATTCTTTGCAGCCAAAGATGGAGAAGCTCTATACAGTTAACAAAAACCAGACCAGGAGCTGACTATGGCTCAGATCATGAACTGCTTATTACCAAATTCAGACTTAAATTGAAGAAAGGAGGGAAAACCGCTAGACCATTCAGGTATGACCTAAATCAAATCCCTTATGTTTATACAGTGGAAGTGAGAAATAGATTTAAGGGCCTAGATCTGATAGATAAAGTGCCTAATGAACTATGGAATGAGGTTCGTGACACTGTACAGGAGACAGGGATCAAGAGACCATTCCCATGGAAAAGAAATGCAAAAAAGCAAAATGGCTGTCTGGGGAGGCCTTAAAAATAGCTATGAAAGAAGAGAAGTGAAAAGCAAAGGAGAAAAGGAAAGATATAAGCATCTGAATGCAGAGTTCCAAAGAATAGCAAGAAGAGATAAGAAAGTCTTCCTCAGAGATCAATGCAAAGAAATAGTGGAAATGAACAGAATGGGAAAGACTAGAGATCTCTTCAAGAAAATTAGAGATACCAAGGGAACATTTCATGCAAAGATGGGCTCGATAAAGGACAGAAATGATATGGACCTAACAGAAGCAGAAGATATTAAGAATAGGTGGCAAGAATACACAGAACTGTACAAAAAAGATCTTCATGATGCAGATAATCACGATGGTGTGATCACTCACCTAGACCCAGACATCCTGGAATGTGAAGGCAAGTGGGCCTTAGAAAGCATCACTACAAACAAAGCTAGTGGAGGTGATGGCATTCCAGTTGAACTATTTCAAATCCTGAAAGATGATGCTGTGAAAGTGCTGCACTCAATATGCCAGCAAATTTGGAAAACTCAGCAGTGGCCTCAGGCCTGGAAAAGGTCAGTTTTCATTCCAATTCCAAAGAAAGGCAATGCCAAAGAATGCTCACACTACTACGCAATTGCACTCATCTCACATGCTAGTAAAGTAATGCTCAAAATTCTCCAAGCCAGGCTTCAGCAATACCTGAACCATGAACTTCCAGATGTTCAAGCTGGTTTTAGAAAAGGCAGAGGAACCAGAGATCAAATTGCGAACATCTGCTGGATCATGGAAAAAGCAAGAGAGTTCTAGAAAAACATCTATTTCTGTTTTATTGACTATGCCAAAGCCTTTGACTGTGTGGATCACAATAAACTGTGGAAACTTCTGAAAGAGATGGGAATACCAGACCACCTGACCTGCCTCTTGAGAAATCTGTATGCAGGTCAGGAAGCAACAGTTAGAACTGGACATGGACAACACATTGGTTCCAAATAGGCAAAGGAGTACGTCAAGGCTGTACATTGTCACCCTGCTTATTTTACTTATATGCAGAGTACATTATGAGAAATGCTGGACTGTAAGAAACACAAGCTGGATTCAAGATTGCTGGGAGAAATATCAATAACCTCAGATATGTGGATGACACCACCCTTATGGCAGAAAGTGAAGAGGAACTAAACAGCCTCTTGATGAACATGAAAGAGGAGAGTGAAAAAGTTGGCTTAAAGCTCAACATTCAGAAAACTAAGATCATGGCATCTGGCCCCATCACTTCATGGGAAATAGATGGAGAAACAGTGGAAACAGAGTCATACTTTATTTTTTTGGGTTCCAAAATCACTGCAGATGGTGACTGCAGCCATGAAATTAAAAGATGCTTACTCCTTGGAAGAAAAGTTATGACCAACCTAGATAGCATATTCAAAAGCAAAGACATTACTTTTCCGATTAAGGTCCGTCTAGTCAAGGCTACGGTTTTTCCTGTGGTCATGTATGGATGTGAGAGTTGGACTGTGAAGAAGGCTGAGCGCCAAAGAATTGATGCATTTGAACTGTGGTGTTGGAGAAGACTCTTGAGAGTCCCTTGGACTGCAAGGAGATCCAACCAGTCCATTCTGAAAGAGATCAGCCCTGGGATTTCTTTGGAAGGAATGATGCTAAAGCTGAAACTGCAGTACTTTGGCCACCTCATGCGAAGAGTTGACTCATTGGAAAAGACTTTGATGCTGGGAGGGATGGGGGGCAGGAGGAGAAGGGGATGACAGAGAATGAGATGGCTGGATGGCATCACTGACTCGATGGACGTGAGTCTGAGTGAACTCCGGGAGTTGGTGATGGACAGGGAGGCGTGGCGTGCCGGGATTCATGGGGTCGCAAAGTGTCGGACAGGACTGAGCGACTGAACTGAACTGAGATGAGATAAGGTAAGTGATCCTGAGAGTCTGGTCTGAAGGCTGCTGCTACTAAATCGCTTCAGTCGTGTCCGACTCTGTGCGATCCCAGAGACTGCAGCCCACCAGGCTCCCCTGTCCCTGGCAAGATTTTCCAGGCAAGAACACTGGAGTGGGTTGCCATTTCCTTCTCCAATGCATGAAAGTGAAAAGTGAAAGTGACGTCGCTCAGGCGTGTCTGACTCTTAGCGACCCCATGGACTGCAGCGCACCAGATTCCTTCGCCCTTGGGGATTTTCCAGGCAAGGGTACTGGAGTGGGGTGCCATTGCCTTCTCCTGGTCTGAAGGCACAGGGAGTGAAAATCAGGTTCTCCATGTAGAATTTATTCCCTCAGTTCTCTAATATTACTTTCCTTCAAGCTATCTTTCTCTGCCAGTTAGAACTTAAACTCATTGGGGGTCATTTAAGCTTTGACTGGCATTGTGTATTTTAGCACAAATTTATTGGCACAATTAAAAGTTCATAATTTTTGTCGATACTCCTGTGTCTTTCTTTTAATGGTTTGAAAGTTTGGTCAGCTAGTATAAGAAGCATGTTTATATGTAATTCAGAGCAATTTAGATTTTCTTCTGACTAGAGTAGCCAAATCCTCATCTAAGCCTTCCAAAAATGCAGACTTAAGCAAAGGATCATTTTGTGTGTTAGAAAATGACTCAAGTGTCAAGCCATAATGTTGCTTTAAAGTTTTTTCTTTTCTTTTTTTTTTTAACTTTCATAGTAGTTCAGAATTGCTTCATTTTGTCTTTACTTGCACTGTTTAATCTCTGTCCAATCTATAGCTTTTGAAAAATACTCTGGGAAAAATTTTGAGTAATTTTTGAGCTAATTCCTTGCATTTAGTGCTATCCTGTGGACTATGTGATTCAGTGTCCACTAAAAACATTTCCATTCTGCTTTCTCTACTTATTCCTTTGTTTTGCTTTCAAAAACTGACAACTGAAGAGGCATGCACACACAAACATTTGACAGCTATATTAATTGGTATAGATCTGAAAGCCAAGGCCTATAGGAGGGATGGTCAACTGAAATTACTTAGCAAATCCTAATGGATTCTGATTTAGATTGGGAAATTTCTTAGCCAACATTCTAAGTGCTGCTAAGTGTATATGTTAGCCCCAGGGCAGTTGACTTCTTTCTGTAATAGATTTCTCCTTAAGGGAACTATAATCACTTCTGATTTTTATCCTCCTATGCTGGGAGAAGGGGAGCAGCAGGAGGAGGAAGAGTTAGAAGTGAAAAAAAGAGATATCATCCAGCCAAGTAATTCAGATAGAAAAGGATATGTAGAAGGAGAGAGAGAGTCAGTGACATAGTGCTAGCAGCATTTTGTTGCCGTTGTTCTTATATTGTCTCAAGAGAAGTTCTTAGATACCAATCAAAGCAAGCATATATCATTCAGTCTGATCTTATGGCCAGCTTTTTCTAATGGTGTGCACAAAGCTATCAATTTTGGAATATCAAAAGAACCCCAGTTTGGTCATTTTAGTTTGAGATCTCTCAGTGTAATTTCCCCAGTCAAGGAGGCACTTTCAAATATAAATTTTGTACATACATAACCCTGGCTGGTGTGTTACTTAGACTCTGGTTTTCTGAGGCCCCTTGTTTCTGTTTGATTGACTCTATTTCCCATTTTAAGTTTGATTTATCAGGATAAAAGTCACTAATGAAATTGTGTGGTTGGCCACTGTGCTGCTTGTAAGCTTAACTTTTCTAGGCATCAACCTTAAGTCATTTCAGCTCTCTCATGTGCTTCAGTTTCTCCCTTCAGCAGTCTAAGGCCACCACCTGCGTTCAGACTACTGAATGGTCAATTCTTACCTGTGACCACTGGACAAGTATTTTAATTAATCAGTGGGTTTTCCTTTAGGACCACTGAACAGTATGAAGAGTCAGCCTCCACCACTCCTGTAAATTTCTCAGTTGCCTGAGAAAGATGTAACCAGCCCAGAAGTTTTGCCTCTTTTCTTAGGAGCAAAATCCTCATATAATACCTATTATCTTGACAAATTCCATTAAGTCAGCCATTCCCTGGCTTTGAGGAAAGCTTCAGGAGCTGGTGATGGACGCGGAAGCCTGGCGTGATGGACAGGGAAGCCTGGCGTGCTGCAGTCCATGAGGCTACAAAGAGTCAATATGACTGAGTGACTGAACTGAACTGAACTCACTGAGGAAAAATATGAGATCAGACTCTTATCTAACCACTCAGCACAGACCACTCAGTCTCTTACAACTGAGCAGCCTCTGTATCTTTCAACTGAGCCCTACCCTGTATCTTTCCACTGGGTGGGGTGCCTTGGTATCTTTTAGCCACCCCACCCCCAGTTTCTTTCAGCTGGGAGAGGGCAGGTACCTGCTCCAGTGCAAATAAAATTAAGGATTATCAACCAACATGGAAAATCTGAGAACCAAGAGAAACTTACCAAATTCATCTGGAATCTCTGAAGAGGCAGATGGGCACAAGGGGTCTCTGCTGGTACCAAAGCTCAGGCTCCTAGTAGAGTTCAGGCAAAGGAAAGAAGTCAACTCTTTCTTGGTCATAAAGGAACCCTCCTTCTTGGTCATCATAAAACTGTGGACTCAAAAAAATGCCTAACATGTCAGTTGTGAGTTAAGTTTCATTTGGGGCAAAATGAGGACTGCAGCCCGAGCCACAGCTGCTCAGATATCTCTGAGAAACTGATCCAAAGAGGCAGGGGGGAATATCAGTATTTATGTGATTTTGGTGAAGAGGGAATACATATAGTCAAGCACATATTTTTCTAGATAATTTCTGCTAGTCTGGCAAAGCTTTCTGCTAGTCATGAGAAAAAGTCATCATCACCATGAATGACTTTAGTGACTTTCTAGATATGAAGAGATAGAAAAATTGAGCTCATAATATTGGCTCCTGAAAATCCTACTTTTTCCCTCAACCCAGAGTGTCTCATTTCTGCTCTCCAGCCCAAACTCTTTTCTGGAGGTGTTAAATGTCAGTAGTTGCAGCAGCACTTGATTTAATCCTTATAGAAATATATGACAAGTGCCCAAGAAAGGGCAAATTTGTTGTTGACAGTAGATACTACTGGCATTATAGGGGGCTTACAGTAAGAAGAAGTTTTGAAATAAAGAGTCTAGCTAGCTGGCACTGCAGCTAGCAATAATCTAAAGTACATTTAGTAATGATACACACAAAATCAAAAGTGTTAATGGACGATTCTACAATGGTGTTTGAGAAAGTCAAATAAACACTACACTGGATTTTTATTGCAGATGAGTTTATGTAAATTGGGAATATCTTGAAGTGAAAGGAATTAGAAGCAGCTCATAGGTATATTATTTGTTGTTCAATCACTAAGTCATGGATGAATCTTTGCAACCCCATGGATTGTAGTGGGCCATGCTCCTCTGTCCTGTACTGACACCCAGAGTCTGCTCAAATCCATGTCCATTGAATCAGTGCTGCCACCTACCCATTGTATCTTCTGCCACCCCTTCTCTACATGCCTTCAATCCTTCCCAGCATCAGGGTCTTTTCCAGTGGGTCAGGTTTCACAACATGTGTCCGAAGTATTGGAGTTTCAGCATCAGTCCTTCCAATGAATATTGAGCATTAATAACTGATTGGTTTGATCTCCTTGTTGTCCAAGGGACTCTTAAGAGTCTTCTCCAGCACCACAATTAAAAGCATCAGTGCTTTGACACTGAGCCTTCTTTATGATACAACTCTAACATTCAAATATGACTACTGGAAAAACCATAGCTTTGACTATATGGACCTTTGTTGGGAAAGTGATATCTCTGCTTTTTAATATGCTGTCTAGGTTTGTCATATCTTTCCTTCCAAGGAGCAGTTAAGTTCAGTTCAGTCATCCAGTCGAATCCAAATCTTTGCAATCCCATGAACCGCAGCACGCCAGGCCTCCCTGTCCATCACCAACTCCCAGAGTCCACACAAACCCATGTCCATTGAGTCGGTGATGCCATTCAACCATCTCATTGACTGTCTCCTTCTCCTCCTGCCCTCAATCTTTC
This sequence comes from Oryx dammah, assembly GCF_014754425.2. Classification (NCBI taxonomy): domain Eukaryota; kingdom Metazoa; phylum Chordata; class Mammalia; order Artiodactyla; family Bovidae; genus Oryx; species Oryx dammah. Next base: position 42,368,840 of record NW_024070213.1, on the reverse strand, counting down.
CCAGCATCAGGTTCTTTTCCAATGAGTCAGCTTTTCACATTAGGTGGCCAAAGTATTGGAGTTTCAGCTTGAACATCAGTCCTTCCAATGAACACCCAGGACTGATCTCCTTTAGGATGGACTGGTTGGATCTCCTTGCAGTCCAAGGGACTCTCAAGAGTCTTCTCCAACACCACAGTTCAAATGCATCAATTTTTCAATGCTCAGCTTTCTTTATAGTCCAACTCTCACATTCATACATGACCACTGGAAAAACCATAGCCTTGACTAGATGGACATAGTTGACAAAGTAATGTCTCTGCTTTTTAATATGCTGCCTAGGTTGGTCATAACTTTACTTCCAAGAAGTAAGCATCTTTTAATTTCATGGCTGCAATCACCATCTGCAGTGATTTTGGAGCCCCCCAAAATAAAGTCAGCCACTGTTTCCAAAGTTTCCCCATCTTATGCCATGAAATGATGGGATCGGATGCCATGATCTTAGTTTTCTGAATGTTGAGCTTTAAGCCAACTTTTTCTCTCTCTTCTTTCACTTTCATTAAGAGGTTGTTTAGTATTTCTTTGCTTTCTGCCATAAAGGTGGTGTCATCTGCATATCTGAGGTTATTGATATTTCTCCCGGCAATCTTGATTTCAGCTTGTGCTTCCTCCAGCCCAGCGTTTCTCATGATGTACTCTGCATATAAGTTAAATAAGCAGGGTGACAATATACAGCCTTGAATTACTCTTTTTCCTATTTGGAACCAGTCTGTTGTTCCATGTCCAGTTCTAACTGTTGCTTCCTGACCTGCATATAGGTTTCCACATTTTATTGTGATCCACACAGTCAAAGGCTTTGGCACAGTCAATAAAGCAGAAATAGATGTTTTTCTGGAACTCTCTTGCTTTTTCCATGATCCAGCAGATGTTGGCAATTTGATCTCTGGTTCCTATGCCTTTTCTAAAACCAGCTTGAACATCTGGAAGTTCACGGTTCACATATTGGTGAAGGCTGGCTTGGAGAATTTTGAGCATTACTTTACTAGCATGTGAGATGAGTGCAATTATGTAGTAGTGTGAGCATTCTTTGGCATTGCCTTTCTTTGGGATTGGAATGAAAACTAACCTTTTCCAGTCTTGTGGCCACTGCTGAATTTTCCAAATTTGTTGGCATATTGAGTGCAGCATTTTCACAGCCTCATCTTTCAGGGTTTGAAATAGCTCAACTGGAATTCTATCACCTCCACTAGCTTTGTTTGTAGTGATGCTTTCTAAGGCCCACTTGACTTCACATTCCAGGATGTCTGGCTCTAGGTGAGTGATCAACCATCATGATTATCTGGGTTGTGAAGATCTTTTTTGTATAGTTCTTCTGTGTATTCTTGCCACATCTTCTTAATATCTTCTGCTTCTGTTAGGTCCATACCATTTCTGTCCTTTATCGAGCCCATCTTTGCATGAAATGTTCCCTTGGTATCTCTAATTTTCTTAAAGAGATCTCTAGTCTTTCCCATTCTGTTATTTTCCTCTATTTCTTTGCATTGATCTCTGAGGAAGACTTTCTTATCTCTTCTTGCTATTCTTTGGAACTCTGCATTCAGATGCTTATATCTTTCCTTTTCTCCTTGGCTTTTCACTTCCCTTCTTTTCACAGCTATTTGTAAGGCCTCCCCAGACAGCCATTTTGCTTTTTTGCACTTCTTTTCCTTGGGGATGGTCTTGATTCCTATCTCTTGTACAATGTCATGAACCTCCATCCATAGTTCATCAGGCACTGTGTCTATCAGATCTAGGCCCTTAAATATATTTCTCACTTCCACTGTATAATCATAAGGGATTTGATTTAGGTCATACCTGAATGGTAGTGGTTTTCTCCATTTTCTTCAATTTCAGTCTGAATTTGGCAATAAGAATTTCATGACCTGAGCCACAGTCAGCTCCTGGTCTTATTTTTGCTGACTGTATAGAGCTTCTCCATCTTTGTCTGCAAAGAATATAATCAATATGAATTTAGTGTCAACCATCTGGTATTGTCCATGTGTAGAGTCTTCTCTTGTGTTGTTGGAAGAGGGTGTTTGCTATGACCAGTGCTTTCTCTTGGCAGAACTCTATTAGCCTTTCCCTTACTTCATTCTGTACTCCAAGGCCAAATTTGCCTGTTACTCCAGGTATTTCTTGACTTCCTACTTTTGCTTTCCAGTCCCCTATAATGAAAAAGACATGTTTTTTCAGTGTTAGTTCTAGAAGGTCTTGTATGTCTTCATAGAACTGTTCAACTTCAGCTTCTTCAGCGTTACTGGTTGGGACATAGACTTGGATTACCATGATACTGGGCTTCCCTGGTGGCTTAGAGGTTAAAGTGTCTGCCTCTATTGCGGGAGACCTGGGTTCAACCCCTGGGTCAGGAAGATCCCCTGGTTTTCCTTGGAAACGAACAGAGATCATTCTGTCGTCTTTGAGATTGCATCCAAGTATTTCATTTGGACTTTTTTGTTGACTATGATGGCTACTTCATTTCTTCTAAGGGATTCTTGCCCATAGTAGTAGATATACTGGTCATCTGATTTAAATCCATCCATTCCAGTCCATCTTAGTTCGCTGATTCCTAGAATGTCGATGTTCACTGTTGTCATCTCCTGTTTGATCACTTCCAATTTGCCTTGATTCATGGACCTGACATTCCAGGTTCCTATGCAATATTGCTCTTTATAGAATTGAACCTTGCTTCTATCACTAGTCCCATCCCCAGCTGGGTGTTGTTTTTGCTTTGGCTCCATCCCTTCATTCTTTTTGGAGTTATCTCTCCACTGATCTCCAATAGCATATTGGGCACCTACCAACCTGGGGAGTTCATCTTTCAGTGTCCTATATTTTTGCCTTTTCCTACTATTCATGGAGTTCTCAAGGCAAGAATACTGAAGTGGTTTGCCATTCCCTTCTCCAGTGGACCACATTCTGTCAGACCTCTCCACCGTGTCCCATCCATCTTGGGTGGCCCCGCATGGCATGGCTTAGTTTCACTGAGTTAGGCAAGGCTGTAGTCCATGTGATCAGATTGTACTGTTGTCTGTGATTGTGGTTTCAGTCTGTCTGCCCTCTGATGCCCTGTCTGAGTGCTACTGTCTTACTTGGGTTTGTCTTACCTTACTTGGGTATCTCTTCACAGCTGCTCCAGCAAAGCGCAGCCACTGCTCCTTACCTCGGACTTGGGGTAGCTCCAAGGAGCAATGATCTTTTAATTTCATAGCTGCAATCACCATCTGCAGTGATTTTGGAGCCCAAGAAAATAAAATCTATCACTGTTTCCAGTTTTTCACCTTGAGTTTGCCATGAAGTAATGAGACAAGATACCATGATCTTCATTTTTTTTCCATTTTTTAAAAAATTTCAAGTTTAAGCCAGATTTTTCAATCTTCCCTTCACCTTCTTCAAGAGGCTCTTTAGATCCTCTTCACATTCTGCCATTAGAGTGTTAGCATCTGCATATCTGAGGTTGTTGATATTTCTCCTCACAATATTGACTCTAGCTTGTGATTCATCCAGTCTGGTATTTTTGCACAATGTACTCTGCATATAAGTTAAATAAGCAGGGTAACAATATACACCCTTATACACCATTTCCAACTTTGGACCTGTCTCTTGTTCCATGTCCAGTTCTAACTGTTGTTTCTTGACCTACATACAGGATTCACAGGAGACAAGTAAGGTGATTGGGTACTCCTATTATTTAAGCATTTCCCACAGTTTATTGTTATCTGCATAATCAAAGGTTTAGCATAGTCAATGAAGCAGAAGTAGATGTTTTTCTGGAACTCCCTTCCTTTGTCTGTGATCCAACAAATGTTGGCAATTTGTTCTCTAGTTCCTCTGCCTCTTCAAAACCCACTTTGTACATCTGGAAGTTCCCAGTTCATGTAGTGCTGAGTCCTCACTTGAAATAATTTGACCATAATCTTGCTAGCATATGAAATGAGTGTAATTGTATGGTAGTTTGAACATTCTTTGGCATTTCCCTTAGTTGGAATTGGAATGAATACTGACATTTTCCAGTCCTGTGGCCATTGCTGAGTTTTCCAACTTTGCTGATATATAGCTGTGATGTGCTAAATTTGTCCAACTCTGTTATACCATGGATTGTGGCCCGCCAGCCTTCTCTGTCCATGGAATTTTCTGGGCAAGAATACTGGAGTGTATTGCCATTTCTTACTCCAGGGTATCTTCCTGACCTGGGGGTTGAACCTGCAGCTCTTGAGTCTCCTGCGTTGGTAGGCAGACTTTTTACCATTGTGCCTCTTAGGAAGCCCTAGCAGCATACATCAACTGACTTTTATTCAAATTTAGTCATGTATAAAGAGGACAACAATTAGACTAAATGTGAAAAAATTAGATATGTACCATGCATAATGAAAAGGCCATTAAGAATCTTTATGTCCTCCAATAATACAGTTCCTCCTGATCCTTTGAATGAAGGGATGGAGGAAACTAATTCCTTTCTAATATCTGAGGCCCCATCCTTCCAAGACTAGTAGAATATGGCAGCTTCTTTCAAATAGCTGACAGTCTGTTACATCTCTCTATGGCTCTGAACAACTCCTGCCTTCTTCTTCTGCCTGCTTTTTAAAGCTCTTCTAGATTCAAACAAAAAGGTCCATTTTTTTTTTGAATTTTTAGTATAAACTAGCCTTGATAATTGTGGAGGTCCATTCCTAGTTTAACATTTAATAGGTTGTGACCAAAACCAAAACAAACGGTAGGGTTTTCCAGGCCTTGCTGTTTTCTGCCAAATATGTGCTGATATACAGAGTGCAGCACTTTAATAGCATCATCCTTGAGGATTTTAAATAGCTCAGCTGGAATTCCATCACCTGCAATTACTTTGTTTATGGTATACCTTCCTAAGGACCACTTGACTTCACACTTCAAGATATCCGGCTCTGGGTGAATGATCACACCATTATGGTCATCTGGGTCAGTAAGACCTTCTTGTATAGTTCTTCTGTGTATTATTGCCACCTCTTCATAATATCATCTGTTTCTGTTAGGCATGTATCATTTCTGTACTTTACTGAGCCTACCCTTGCATAAAATTTTCCCTTTATTTCTCCAATTTTTTTGTAGATATCTCCAGTCTTTCCCATTCTGTTGTTTTCTTCTATTTCTTTGCATTGTTCATAGAAGAAGGCCTTCTTATGTCTCCTTGCTATTCTCTGGAACTCAGCATTCTCTTAGGTAAAATTTTCCCTTTCTCTTTTGCCTTACACTTCTCTTCTTTCCTCAGTTATTTGTAAAGCCTCCGCAGACAACCACTTGGCATGTTTACATTTCTTTTTCTTGCATAGAAACCTGGAATCTTAGGTCCATGAATCAATGTAAATTGGACATCATCAAGCAGGAGACCACAATATTCAACACTGACATCTTAGGAATTAGTGAACTAAAATGGATGAGATGGGCAAATTTACTTCAAATGACCATTATATCTACTAATATGCACAAGAGTCACTTAGAAGAAATGGAATGGCCCTCATACTCAACAAAAGATTACAAAATGCAGTCCTTGGGTGCAACCTAAGAAAATAACATAATAAACTCTGTTTGTTTCCAAGGCAACCATTTAACAACAGAATAATCCAAGTCTATGCCCCAACCACTGATGGTGAAGAAGCTGAAATTGACTGCTTCTAAGAAGATCTGCAACATCTTCCAGAACTAACACTAAAAAAAAAAAAAAAAAAGATGTCTTTTCCATCATAAGGGATTTGAATGCAAAAGTAGGAAGTCAGGAGATACTAGAATAATAAGTACATTTGGCATTGGAGTGCAGAATGCAACAGGACAAAGGCTGAGTTTTATCAAGAGAATATGCTGGTGATAGCAAACATCCTTTCCTAACAACACAAGAGATGACTGTACAGGTGGACTTCACCAGATGGTCAATACGAAAATCAGATTGATTGTGTTATTTGCAACCAAAGATGGAGAAACTCTATACTGTCAGCAAAAAAACAAGATATGGAGCTGATTGTGGCTCCTTATTGCAAAATTCAGGCTTAAATTGAAGAAAGTAGGGGAAACCACCAGGCCATTCAGGTAGGATCTAAATCAAATCCCTTATGATTATATAATGGAGGTGAGGCATAGGTTCAAGGGATTAGATCTGGTAGAGAGCATGCCTGGAGAACTATGGTTGGTGGTTTGTAACACTGAACAGGAGGCAGTGACCAAGACCATCCCAATAGTATATTGCTTATTGTCTTCTTAAAGTGACAGCTTCTCAGTTAGCCTTTTCTTACCTACCATATATATGTATTATACATATATATATATATATATATGAAAGTAAAAGCACCTAGATAACAATAGAGAAATAATTCAAACATCACAGACAAACAGCAAAAATAACTGGGGAAACAATAAAGTAACGGTCAGAAAGTCATCACAAGCAACACATAGAAGACTTTGTGTTTAGTGGTAAATAAAATCAGAATCTGAGTATCTTGCAAAGAAAAGAAGCCAAAGAGTCATGATGGTACAGTAAAGAATAGAAAGTAAAGACAATGGAGAAAAATCAGATGAAAGATAATCATAGTGAGATAGAGACTAAGTAGAATGAAGCAGCAAAACAACCAAATCAAGAGTCTAATCATGAGCTCATTTTAGCATGTCTTAACTCTCTGGTTATAGTAACCATCCTCCCCATATATAACTCCTCAGCAAATACCTGAAGTACAATATAGCTAAAACCTACCTAAATATCTTGCTATGGAATTGCCAGTACCTGGCTAGCTCAGTTGATAGAGCATGAGATTCTTAACCCTCAGTTGTGGGTTTATGCCCCACGTTGGGTGGCAAAGATTTTTGGGGTTTCCCTGGTGGCTCAGATGGTAAAGAATTTGCCTGCAAAGTGGAAGACGCATTCAATCCCTGGATTGGGAAGATCTGCTGGAGAAGGGAATGGCAATCCACTCCAGTGTTCTTGCCTAGAGAACTCCATGGACAGAGGAACCAGGTGGGCTACAGTCCATGGGGTCGCAAAGAGTCAGACACAACTGAGCAACTAACACACATGCATACACCCATGCACACACACAGAATTAACAGATGTTTTATATATCTAAGAAATAGGTCAAAAAATTCATGTAGATG